>NW_026885355.1:0-64176 GCF_032173495.1 Musca vetustissima | reverse complement strand
GGTTTAAATTACAGCGAATTCGTTAAAAATACCCTCAGAACCCCCAAAATCTTGAAAATGTTGGGTACCAGAATTTTTAGTTTAGAAATTTGGTACTCCATAAGAAACCAATGCGTAAAATTTCAGCGAATTCAGTTGAAAAATGCTCCCATGAACCCCAAAATATTGAAAATTGGAGGGTACCCTAAACGTGAACCGATATAGTGTATCTTTGAACGTGTCTGCCTGCATATAAAAGACAACTCTATGCAAAATTTGGCGATCTATCTCAATTAATATAGAGGATAGAGTGATTACATGTGTAAAATGTGTACAGCCCACATGATCAGTTTTCTGAAGAAAGGCGCTAATTTCCGGGACCCAACGGGAATTATATAATTATACTTATGATTTCTTCTCCTGACCTAAGTGTGATTAAGTATTCATTTTAATATCTGCTATCGTTTTAAAATTATCCAGATTATTATTTATAAACTTTACCAAATTGCAGTAAATACAGACGCTTAAAAATGTCAATTCCATACCGGTGTAGAACTATCCAGATTATTATTTTTAAACTTAAAAACTGTCAATTGAATACAGACGCTAAAAATATTTTACTAAAATTCCTCTCCGATTATCCGTTTACCATAATTTCATTAGAAAAATATTACAAAAATAAAACAAACGATTTACAAAACGATTATATTGTCACAAGCAATTTCCAGAAATATTGTGGATATACTCGTATTATTACATTAAATAATGAAATCATATACAAAAAAATTCCAATATTTTTACCATAGAAATGTAAATGAAATTTAATAAAAAAAAAAAACAAATAAATCAATAACAGCAACAACAAACAAATATGATCATCAAACTATAACAAAATTGAAACATAAGTTCCTAAACCAAGTGCTAACACAAATGTTATAAAAAGCAAAGCTAAATCTAAAAAACAACAGCAACAACTACCTACAATTCAACATCAACAGTTCCTAAATAAAAAAACAACAACAACTAGAATAAAATGCCAAAATCTATCCTCTCTAAAAATGAAAATTAAATAAAAAACACCAAATTGACAGTAAAACGCCTAGTTGTCAATACAAGTTAACTAAAAACCAACATATCAATTTAAATTTACTCAATTACACACACCCATACACCCAGAAAAATAATCACAAACATACACACTCACCCATGCACAACGACCCGAACTCATGCAACAGTGAACCAGCCAACAACTCACCAACATTCAAATCAAATAAATCGTGTCGAAAAATATCCACTAACAATATAGCCCGAATCTCGTGGCTGACAGCAAATAGGATAAAAAAGGTGGTGGCATGGCGTACAACAAATTAAATAAAATGTAATCCTACACTCAATAAAATAACAACAACGACAACAACGGCAAATGCCAGAAAAAAGGACATCGACAACAAAAACAACCGTATTTCAAATTCAAGGTTGTTGTTTAGAGTTAACAAACTAGAAACGATCTCCCCGCTCCTCGACAATGGATGGCTAACAACCTGTAAAACTTTAGCAAAGTGGGCAAATAGATTCATTGAAAAAAAAGGTTCCTGCCTGAAATATACACATCCAAATTCACACATTCTCGTGTTCATGGTGTTTTATATATATAAATCAACAAATATAAATAAAATTGTAACATATATGGAAAAAGATTTGGAAAAAACGGATATGTTTCACCGGAAACCAAATTATAAAAAAATCAAATAACAAACCAAAATATCAGACCCCAAAAACTAATGCCTGCTAAAAATAGTTCAAATGATTCTAAAAACCGACAAAGAGAGAATACGGTATGGTATGTTAGTGTTTGTGGATACAAATACTATTACGAAGTTGGTGTAAAATGTTTGGGAATTTTCTATTGGTTTTACGAAAACAGATGTCAATCACGAAAATCTGTGCGGTGTAAATACTTCAATTATTGACACAGATAATTGAGTTCCAACAAAGAATTCCAGCTTGGGTTCGACTGGGATTGGAACTGTGATTCCTATAGCATATCAAATATTGTCCGCGCCTTAGTGTTCCACATTTCTGATGTATGCCAAGGAAAAAACTATTAACTAAATAATCATAGAATCCAACATAGAATTTCAGCTTGGGTCCGACTGGGATTGGAACTGTGATTCCTATAGCATATCAAATATTGCCCGCGCCTTAGTGTTCCACATTTCTGATGTATGCCAAGGAAAAAACTATTAACTAAATAATCCTGTGCAAATTTGTCATTTCCAGCAAGTTAAAACAACATTTAGTTCAGGCCGACAGAAGTGCACATTTCACACATGCGCATTATCGGTCGAGGTTTTATACCATTTTAAATTTCCATACTGAAAATGACACGAGACCTTTGCATATATAGAGAGAATGTGTTATATTCTGAGCATGGGCGATATGTCGCGATATTTGCACCCTCTTAATCGATTAGAAGTCAATAGTTCATTTTTCTTGCCCTGGCATATTTTCTGATTTATTTTTCCACGCCGTAAACATTTTCGCCATACTATTCAAATTTGGTTATTTCACGCACTGAAGGCTTGGTTTATATGGTCCCCTAAATATTGACCCATGATTTTTAAAGCAGCCATTCTAAATAATTGGCCAGATCTCTGTGTAAAATTTGTGACGTTCGGTTCACAATAATGTAGCACTAATAAAGCAGACAGAAATATAGCTTTCTCTCCATTACATCCCCTAAATACCATCTGGTAATCACTTAAATTTGTAGGTGTCCTTCCTACTTCCTGTAAAACTTCGTAGTAATCCGCGCAAAATGTTCACCTTCTAGTGTAGTAACTAACTAAATAACTACGTAGAAATCTGTAATTATGCTAGTATAACTGCCACATCTAAGTACATACAAGAATATAATTGGTATCAATTTAAAGGTCAAAAACTTCTCTTGGATATTCTATCAATCTGGTCTTTGTCCGTCAGAAGTATATATATATATACGCCATAGTCTAAGTCTAAGTGCATTTGACCAGCTGAATATTGACCTATTATTATGAAAAGAGCCATAATTGTTCCTTTGTCAGATCCCTTTATCCATGCTAAATTATTGTTGCTCGGTCATAATTGTGGCCAAATACAGTCTCCAAAATATTAACGGATCACTACCAATACCAATCGGGGTCTTTCTTGATCCGATCAGAAGCTACATACTTCGGTTCGATATGATTCGTCCAAAACTGTGGCCTATAGTGTGTTTAAACATTATAATGGACAGACGAACGAACACATATGTCTAGTTCGAATCAGCTAGTCGAGATATGATGATCCGTATATTTAAAGGTGGGTTTATACCAATATTTCGCGTCTTAGCAAACTCTTGGAACACGCAAAGCTATAATACTCTTATATAATTGTGTAGGGTATACAAATGCTTGGATTAGTAGCACACAAATTCAATTGCGGTATAACCTTTTTATGTAAGGCCTTTGTCAACATTGAAGAATTCAATAACATGATTTTGGATAAGCTTCATATCCATAAGACAGGATGCTGATGTTTTTGAAATACCGTTCGGCTAATGCAAAGCTATTTTTATATCGTTCCCACATGGTATTATGTCTTGTGCATGTGTTTGTAACAGGCAAAAGGAAACGAGATAGACACATGGTTCCTTTTGAGAATATGCATAGAATCAATTTCTGAGTCGATTTATGCATGACCGTCCGTTTGTCCATATTAAATTGCAAACAAAGTAAAGGTCACATTTATGATCTGCATTGAATTAAATTTGACACAGCTCCTTTATTTGGGCCAAGGACCCTATTGAACTTGGGACAAATCGGTTCAGATTTATATATAGTTCCCATATATATTTGTATACCCTTCATCACACTGTGGTACAAGGTATAATGCCTTTGTGTATATGTTCCTTCTGAGAATGTGCATAAAATCATTCCGACCGTCTGTCTGTCATGTAATTTTGTGAACAAAGTACAGGTCGCATTTATGATATGATTTGGATGAAATGTAGCACATGTCACTAATTTGGCCCAAAACGAACCCTATTAAAATTGAAGATAATCGGTTCAGATTTAGATATAGCTCCCATATATAGTTTCGTCCGATTTTATGTAAATGGAGCGCCATACTGCCAATATTGGTCCGATTGAAACAAAATTTTGAACTAGGTCCATTTTGATGTATGCGAAGTTTTGTTGAAATTGAAATTTAGATATTGTTCCCATATATAGCTTCCTCCGATTTCATGTAAAGGGTGCACCGTACTGTCAATGTTTTATTACAGGTTGACATCTGTGAAGTTTTGTTAAAATCGGTTCAGGTTTAGATATAGCTCCCAAATATATTTTCGTCCAATTTTATTAAATGGCGCACCGAGGAGTCTATGTTTGTTCTATAGTCACAAAATTTAGCAGCTGGTATGGAATTTAGTCTAGAATGGTTGAGTTTGAAATCTGTTCAGATTTAAATATAACTCACATATATACCTAAGTCTCATTTTATGTAAATCACGCAGTTAATTTCTATATATATTTCTTTCGATTTACACGTAAAGTTTTCCATAGATAACGTTTAATTTAACTTTTGTAGCAAGTTCGGTATAACCGAATTAAAATAAATAAAAACAGAAAGTTGTGACCGAACAAATAGTTCGATATAAAAAAGTTCGTTATATCCGTAATTCCCAATAAGAGTAAAGATTTGTATGAACAATACGTCTTAAAACATAGAGACCACGAATTTTTTTCGTATAGAATAAGTTAGCTATAACCGGTGTTCTCTATAATCGTACTCGACTGTAGTTTTACATACCTATATAGATCACGTATATAATTTTGTTTGATATCATGTCAGTGGTCGGTTTTATATCATGCTATATTTATTCTATCGACAGGTAATTCAACAGGATTGTGGAATCACAATCATGAATTTAGAACCATGATAACGCACCAGAGCAACCATTGATCATTGCGATTTTTTGATGAATCTTCCATATATATGGGAGCTGAATCAATTTCAACAAAACTTCAGATACGTCATTCTCTCCCTGATTCAGTACGCTGTGCATTATTTTGTCTCATTCGTTCAGATATTGTGGGTGAACTATTTTGGAATCGGACATACCTATTTTCAAATTCAACAGGGCTCGTCCTTGGGACAAATAAGTAGACTGTGTCGAATTTTATCTCATAAATACGACCTGTACATTGTTTACAGGCAGGCGGACATGCATTAATCGACTCAGAATGTGTCTACAATTACATATATATTATAAATTTCCTCACATTTTACATCAATACTCGTAATTTCGTGGTTTAATATTCATGCAATAAACATTCTAACTTATACAAAAGAAACGGAAAAATATGTGCTCAAAAGTTTACAGAAGCTGAAATCGGAATCCAATATCAACACAAACACATTATATATATATATATATATATATATCTGAAAATAAAAAAGCTATTTAAAAGTAATAAAACGCAAATTAACCCATCAATACCAAAATACCACTATGATGTCACCATATTCGGAAAACTCCAACACATCACCCAGTGAAATTTTACCCCAAGAATTTACAAAATTGCCCTTAAAACTATCCAAACCGACAGCAATGCCACCAGCTTCACCATTCCTTATGCCAGCCGAATTCTATAAGAATTTATTTGCATCGGCTGTTTTGCATGCCAACAGTGGCAGTAGATCTGATGCTGCCACACAACATTTGCAATATAATGCCAGCCATCAACAACAACAACAACAATTGTCGCATTCAAGTAAACACATCGATGAGGATACGCGTCATTTTAAGTTTCCTCATCAGACACCTGTTGCCGCTGATGTTGGAAGCAACAGTTTTTCACGCAATTTTTTGTTATCCTCATCGTTGGTGGCAAATGCAGCTGCAGTGGCAGCAACCATATCTGCTGCCGAAGATGCCACAGAGACGACAAAGAAGTTTTTACATTGCAACGAGAAGAAGGTAGAGAAACAATGTAGAATATTCAATTGTGTTTGTTTTAATGTGTGTGTGTGTGTGTGTGTGTATGAATGTGTTTTTATTGTATTGAAAGAAACTTGATGCATATTTTTTATGTTTGTATGTAAGTGGTACAAAAGGAAATCATGTTAAATTATTGGCTAATTGGTTAAAAAGTGTATTCTCTGCTTTGTAAAACGGATTTATGAAGTATTTTCAAAACATTTTGTTGGATGTGAAATCTGTAGAAATGCTTATCTAAAGACTTCATATATAATTTTGAATAAAAGGTTTTGATTTTGAGAGAGAGAGAGATTTTCACATCATGATTTATAGTAAGTTGTTAAATAATGTAGGGTTCCGTAATTTAATTCGTATATAACCACTCTTTAAAACAACATATGAGGGAGCAAACGTCTGACATTACAGTGGTACCATTTTCTCAAAATGCTATAGACAACTGACAATAAATTGAAGGAGCATTGATTGACCACTTTGCAGTAATTTAATGTGGAAATTCCTGTACTAAAAAACTGGTAAAACTTCAGCTTATACCAATGAGACCCCGTATGACCTATGAACCATATTGTGAAAATGAAATTCGGAATTAAGAAAATTTCAAATATCGGCAATTAATTCAATCTGTACAGTATTGTGCAGTATGACGAAGGCCATTATATATTTCCCTTCTAATAATCGGTGGCAAGATTAGGATGTAGGATGTACAACACATATAGCTCATTATTTTCGTGTTTTAGTCGGTAAAAAAGCCGATAAAAAAGCTCAGGCAGGATATTTTTAAAAAGTCTTTTAAAGTACCGCGATAGTATTTTTTTCTTAATGATGTATGACATAGCGACATAGTTGTACACCCACAATAGTATGGCTATCCATCATCGAAATCCGTTTCAGACTATCTAAAATCGATTACAAACTTCCGTCTGTCTTTCTATCTGACTAGTGCGTACTATAATATTATCGTAATATTTGTTCAAACTTAAACCAACTTAAAATGTTCAACAAGTGAAAAACGTTAAGTTCGGCCAAATCAGATAAACATTTTAATATAAAAAGGGGGTTATATGGGGAATACCAAAAAGGGGGCAAATATTAATAATTTTTGGAAGGGAGATTTGTTACCATATACGACTACAAAATACCAAATTGCAGCAAATTGCTCAAGAACCACAAAATACCGAAAATTGGGGTACCCTTATATGAGGGCTATACGAAAAAATGGACCTATATTCATAATTTTCTGTGGAGAGATTTGGTATCCATTAACAACTTAAAATACTAAATTACAGCTAATTCGGCGAAAAAATACGATCAAAACCCCCAAAAAACAGAAAATTCGGAGGTACCTACCTATATGGGGGGTAGTGGACCGATATTTATAATTTTTAGTGAATATATTTGGTACCCAATAAGAACCCAATGTAGCAAATTTCAGCGAATTCGGTTGAAAAACGCGCTCAAGTACCCCAAAATACTACTCTTATATGGGAGCTATGCCTAAACGTGGACCGATAAGCCCATCTTCGAACATGCCTGCAGACAAAAGACGACTCCATGCAATTTTTTGGCGATCTATCTCAATTCGTTTAGACGATAGAGTGATTACAACAGACAAATAGACGGGCATGGCAATATCGTCGCTGATCAATAGAGATGGTATTTACCGGGTAAATACCCAAGGGGTGGGTAAATACCCATTTGCGGGTATTTATTTGGGTATTTACTATATTGACTCAGTAATACAACATCTTACACCCTATTTCCGGGTTTCTGTTATCAAATCGATTTAGAATATATAGTTTTACGATACTTTAAAGACGTGGGTAAATACTTGGGTAAATACCCGAGTTTTTACCCGAAAAATGGGTAAAAACTCATTAACTGCCGAACCACTTGACATAGGCGGCCAAAATTTTGCACACATATTTCTAATGACAAAGCAAATATAGAAATCCAACATGGGGTCCCTGGGTCCAAGTTTTGATATAGCCCCCATATAACCGTATCTTCCGATTTAAGGTATTTTTTGCCTATTAGACACATTTTACAACCAAATTGGCTGTAATTTGGCACAGAGTGTTCTTTTTGGGTACCAAATGTCCATGCACAATTTTACGTATGTAGGTCCACGTCTACTGGTAGCCCCCATACAAAGGTACCCCTATTTTGAGTATTTACCCAAAAATTGGGTATAAACTCACTAACTGCCGAACCATTTGACATAGGCGGCAGTTAATGAGTTTATACCCAATTTTTGGGTTTCTGGATTTCTTGGTGGGTATCATTGTTAGCCAAGTGCGGTTTTTCTGCAGTTTGTAGAAAGTGGGCAATTCTTTGTCATTGTGCTTCTGTATTACCGGTGCAATTAGTGCTTTCGTGAAGCATTTGAAGTTGAGCGAGTTGCGAATTAAGTAGGGTTTTGCTATCTGTTGTGTTTGCAGCTTTTCTACGTCGAGTTTCCATTATGTACCTTCCTGCTACATAAAGACGCTTGCGAACCTTGACTGCTACAAGGAAATGATCTCTCGGTCTTCAGGTCTGCTCATCTTTGACTTCGCTGGCAGCATGGTCGCATGCGAGACTGACGTAGAATAACTTCCAATTCCACTACTTAAACGTGTTTTAAAAATCTGCCGTGGCGACTCCTCGGGAGATAAACGTCCACAATTGAGATAAAAGAAGGACCATGATATACTATAGCTTTGCCATATTAAAGCCAATCAGCCAATCGGTTGCTTGCCATAATTCATCCTCTACGTCACCCATAATACCGAAAATCGGAATTGTAATTGCTGCTAAAACCTTCAAAATGGCGATACCCCTATATGAAGACCAATTTGGTTGAAACACGTACCCAAATTCCCAAAGTATCGAAATTTAGGATGTACCGTTATATGGGCTCTAACCTAAAAGTGAACCAATTTGGTTACTTTTTAGTAGGAAGATTTCTTACCCTGTAAGAATCCGAAATTCCAAATTACTTATTTTCTTTTTTCACCAAGGCCCTGATAAAGCTCTTAAAGATGTCCTTATAAATTTTCTTGAGTTTTATTTTTAAGGAGCCAGATTTAGATTTAAAGAAAAGACCATTAAGAAAATGTCATAAAACAAGCACTTCTTACCATCCATATTACACCTTTCAACTCTTTTGCTACAAATCTTACCTACGAAATCTAATGAAATATAATAATCCGATTAAAACTGCTAACAATGACCTTTAACTTTTATTTCTCCCATGAGAATAAAAATTATAATCATTTAAAATTTAAATAAAGACATAAACTTATTAATTTTTGCATTGTCTACACTAATTGTTTACTTAACATCTGATATCTATCATCTTCTCTCTCGTCTGTTACAGAAACCAACAACAAATTATATCTGGTCAACCGTAAATTCGGAAAGTGAAACAAATAATAATAACAGTATTGAGCCAACATCAACAACAACGTTAAATCAAATACCAATTAACGGTACACCATTAACGGGTAGCGCGGCAACACCGCCCACACCTCCCCCGGATACACAATTGAATTTAGAACAAACAACGAAATCTGTCTATCACAATCCGCATAACTCCTTGAAGACAATTGCAGACAGTGGACAATTAATACAAATTGCCAACCACGAAGACGAAGAGGAAGAGGACGCAAGCGAAACAATTCTTAACGAAAATAGTCGGCGAGGAGTTGTTTCAACAACGTCTGCCCATCACTTAACGCACAAGTCGACAAATAAATCAAAACATTTAGCGCAGGCTGCTGCAAATACAGAGCACGGTCAGCATCATCATCCATTGAGCAATCATCATTCCCATCATCATCATCAGCATCATTCAACTCATCACGGCAGTAACAATAGCAGCACCATGCCCATAGGTGGAGTACAAGGTCAAAATCCAACACAAGGTTTGGTGCATTGGATGAGTGCCGTAATGGCAGAGCACATGACCGGACAGACGCATCATGACCCAACGGCGGTCGGCATGCATTATATGTGGAATGGCAATGTCGATGTAAGTAGAGACAACCAATTTACTTCTCATTATTAGTTTTCTTATTTCGTTTCTTGTAATACTGAGGACCGTTCATTTGCAATGTTAATTTATTACTTATTAATTATTATTCGTCTTCTCCAGTCTTCATTGAAAGTTTGCTTTGTTAGCAAAAACAAATATTCTTTGTTTTTAATTTTGTCTTGTCCTTTCATTTTTTCTTGAGTTTTATTTTTAAGGAACCAGATTTCATGTTTACTTCGACATTTTTGTTCGTTTTCTTTTCAAATTGAGTTCAATGTCCGGTTTCCGGTTTTCTGCTTTGTTGCATATTTCTTAGGCCAAAGAGGGTGTAGCAAATTCGGTTCTTTTTTCCTTGATTTCTCTTTTTTCTTAATTATTTTTTAAAGTTTTTACTCATTGTTGTCCCAATGAAAGTTCAATATAAGAAAATTAAACACATTTAATAAATTGAAATTAAGAATGTTAAAGTTAATATCAGCATTTCGGAGTCGAGAGACTTCTATATTCGGGCTCTAACCACATGTTTACTCCACTTCCAGAATCCAGAGTGGACACTGATTACGCTGTGTCACAAATTGGAGCTCATAGTCAGGGGTGATGGAAAGTTCCTCATGGGAAGGAAATATTTTTGCGAGTACCCAGAAGGACAGATTGATAATTGGTAATGTTTTTGAGATACAGCTTGTTGCTTCTTGATATTTTAACTGGGAACAAACCCTTAATACCCCCCAATTTTCAGTATTTTGGAGATTTTTATACACTCAGCTTTATGGCTAATAAGAGTACATAAACTTTTATACGGCAAAAATGTGCCTCATCGAAATTTTGGTTTTAGACCTCATATTTCTTTGGACTAAATCCGTTTCAGACAATTTGTAGTCGATTTACAGATATCCGTACGTCGGTCCATCTTTCTGCCTGGCCGGCTTGTGCTCACGATAAATCTCGAAGATAGCAACCGATTTCATCAAAACATTGCACATCGTAATATTTCTTCCAACTTTAGTTCCAGTTCGAAGATGGAGGATATCCACTTAAACTTTATTTTATAATAGCATGCAAACGGACTCTCCGATTTTAACGAAACTTTGACAACATATTGTCTTTGCCAAGCCTAGATAACGTCCAAAGGTGGGACCTATGGGTCCACTTCTTCTGGTACCTCCCTCACAAATGTTGAAAATTTTCAATAATTTTAAATCTGAAACCAGTAAGGAAAGCAGTAAAGTGGGACGGGCCGACTATATGATACCCTTCACCACTTTGGGTATATTCAACAGATGAATCCTAACAGACGTTGAAGGACCATAAACACAAAAATTGATCCATAAACATGTCATTCTGCAACATATACTAAATTTTTCATTTGGTCAGATATATATATATATATATATACCAGCAAGGAAAGTATATGATACCCTACCCCGGGGCCGACTATATGATACCCTTCACCACTTTGGGTATATTCAACAGATGAATCCTAACAGACGTCGCATTTTAAAAGGACCATCAAAATGAAATTGGATCCATAAACATGTCATTCTGCAATCTATACTATTTTTTTCATTTGGTCAGATATAGAAGCTATATCTAAATCTGAACCGATTTCAACGATTTCAGGAAATTTAACACACATCATTCTAGACCTAATTCATTACATTGTGCCAAATTTCGTGCAAACCGAAAGATATTAAGGGACTTTGGTACACCATTTACCTTAAATTGGACGAAAATATATATGGGAACTATCTGTAAATCTTAACCGATTTTCACGAAACTTAGCATACGTCATTCTAGACATAATTCAGTACGCTATGCCAAATTTCATGCAAATCGAAAGGTATATAGGAACTTTGGTGCACCATTTACATAGAATCGGAAAAAATATATATGGGAGCTATATCTAAATCTGAACCGATTTTCAGGAAACTTAACACACATTATTCTATACTTCATTCATTACGCTGTGCCAAATTTCGTGCAAATCGAAAGATATATAGAGACTTTGGTGCACCATATACATAAAATCGGACGAAACTATATATGGGAGCTATATCTAAATCTGAACCGATTTTAATCAAACTCAGCACACACAATTCTAGGCCTAATTCATTACGTTGTGCCAAATTTCGTGCAAATCGAATGATATATAGGAACTTTGGTGCTCCATTTACATTAAATCGAACGAAAATATATATGGGAGCTATATCTAAATCTGAACCGATTTTTCTCAATTTCAATAGGGTTCGTCCATGGGCCAAATAAGTGACCTATGCCAAATTTCATCCAAATCGGATCATAAATGCGACCTGTACATGGTTTACAAAAATACATGGACGGACAGACGGACATGCGTAAATCGACTCAGAAAGTTATTCTATGCATATTCTCAAAAGGAACCATGTGTCTATCTCGTTTCCTTTTGCCTGTTACAAACATATGCACAAAGACATAATACCCTTTACCACAGTGTGGTGAAGGGTATAATAATGCGAACCGATTTCAATGAGACTTGCCAGAGATTAACAGCCTGTTTTTGTAAAATTCCAACCGAACGAATTCGAGTGACTTACGACCAAACATTTATAAATGTTTTCTAATTCAAAACAAAAATAAATAATTTTCAAAACCAAGGAGTTTGGTCGTAAGTCACTCGAATTCATTCGTTTGGAATTTCACAAAAACAGGCTGTAACTTATATTAACTACAGTTCATTGTACGAAATTGTGTGACAATCGGACAAACTTTGGGTATTTAGTGCACAATTTACATAATTTTACATAAAATCATTCTAGAACAAATTCATTACGCTGTACCAAATTTCATTCAAATCAAAAGATATATAGGGACTTTGGTGCACCATTTACATTAAATCGGACGAAAATATATATGGGAGCTATATCTAACTCTGGACCGATTTTCAGGAAACTTGACACACATCAGTCCAGACCTAATTCATTACGCTATGCGAAATTTCGTGCAAATCAAAGATATATAGGGACTTTGGTACACCATTTACATTAAATCGGACGAAAATATATATGGGAGCTATATCTAAATCTGAACCGATTTTTCTCAATTTCAGTAGGGTTCGTCTTTGGGCCAACCAAGTGACCTATGCCATTCGGATCATAAATGCGACCTGTACTTTGTTTACAATTTAACATGGACGGACAGACAGACGGACATGCGTAAATCGACTCAGAACGTGAGTCTATGCATATTCTCAATAGGAACCATGTGTCTATCTCGTTTCCTTTTGCCTGTTACAAACATATGCACAAAGACATAATACCCTATACTACAGTGTGGTGAAGGGTTTAATCAGGTGAATGGAATACCCGAAAGCCGAAATTCACCAATCCTAGAGCAAGTCTTAAGATGGGACCTTTTGGTCAACTCCTTCTGGTACCTCCCCCACAAATGGTCAAAATGTTGAATATTTACAAATTCAATATTAGCCGTGTGGATTGTCCGATTTAAACCAAACTTTGTACAACCTATTATTTTGAGCAAGCTTAGATTATATCCGAAGATGAGACCAATTGATCCACTCCTTCTCCTACCTCCGCCACAATTTGTCAAGAGTTTCAACATTTATTAATCCAATATCAATTTTGCACAACCTTTTATTTTTTACTTACCACCTAGATAAAGTCCTAAGTTTGGACCCGTCTGGCCACTTTAAAAAAACTTGTACACTTTATTGAAGCGAATTGAACAATTGATTTGATCAACATACATAAAAACCCTCTTTCATTAAAACATATACCTTATATTATTTTGGGGAAAAAGAAATCTATTATTTTTATATGAACTATAGGTCTTTATTTAACCTACTTCGGAATTTCCGATTTGTGCAAAATGTGCACCATTTTCTTGTATGATTTGTTGATTTGTTCCCATTTTAAAGGCAACTTCAAAATTCGTCTCTCATAGACAGTGTTGCCAATTTAGCACTTTTAGTGCTAGATTTAGCACTTTTCGAACACGTCTAAAATGTTTGATTTTCAAATCTTAAAAAATGTCAGGACATATGTAAACAAGTAAAAAATCTTAAAGTTCGGCCGATCAGAACTTCTTATACCCTCCATCATGTGGAGCGTATTAAAATATTCTAAAAAAATTACTGGGTACTACATTTGGTGGCTACATCATTTTTCGTTGGAAGAGCTTCAGCTCGATGTGGAGTTGGATCATCAACCGGGCGCTCGACTCCTCACCAAGGAGAAAGTGAAGCTTTGCAGCGGATCTTCGAATTGGTATCGGCGGATTGGCTTCAGAGTGCTCATTGTGTACTCTGAGCTTTCCCAATGGTGCTCTGGTCGACGCTCAATTTCGACACCCAATGGCGCATCATGGTTTAAGCCGTTAGGCGGGAATCATGTAAAATCCACAGGATTCATAATCGCATGCTGGTAGGTTGTTTATTTGGTAAAATGAAAAGTCTTTGTATGGGAGCCATGTAAAACTCACGAACCTAATCTGAAACTTTCTGGAAAGAATTTTTCACTGGGAATCCGGAATGTCAGATTTAGCCACATCGGCAAACATATTTTTAAATAACAGTCAATTCGGCGAGAAAAGGTTCTAAATCTTAAAAGGGCGCAAATCGGATGGAACCCCTGTATGCATACCTTAACCTTGACAATTTTGTGGGGTTTTGGGGAAAACCGGCTTTAATAGTTATAAGTTGGAAAATTTGATACACTCACGAACCTAATCTGAAACTTTCTGGAAAGAACTTTTTCACTGGGAATCCGGAATGTCAGATTTAGCCACATCGGCAAACATATTTTTAAATAACAGTCAATTCGGCGAGAAAAGGTTCTAAATCTTAAAAGGGCGCAAATCGGATGGAACCCCTGTATGCATACCTTAACCTTGACAATTTTGTGGGGTTTTGGGGAAAACCGGCTTTAATAGTTATAAGTTGGAAAATTTGATACACCATTAAAATCAAAAGTTTCATATTATAGTCAATTTGATGGAAATACGTGCCCGACGCTATTTCGTTTTCTAGGGCCTATCACGAAACTTAGACTAACATTGATAATTTTCGGTAGGGAACTTTTTACCTAATGAAAATCAAAAATATGAAAATTACTGCCAATTCTACTAATTTCTCTTATACAAATTTTAGCACTTTTATTTGGCACTTTTTAAAATTTTTTTGTACTTTCTAGCACTTTTTTAAACAAAATCTAGCATTTTTTATAAACAAAATTTTGGCAACACTGCTCATAGAAGTCCTGTTGTCTATTTGCAAAAAACTCTAGTAGTCGATTTTCACAATCCTCCCTAGATACCAATTTTGTATCATTAAGAAATTTTGCAATGCAAGAAAAAGATGTTAATCGCTTGGTGCCAAGTCCGTACTGTATGGCGGATGCATTAAAACTTCCCAACCATGCTGCCTACAGTTGTCTTGGTGGAACACGAAAGCTCTCCTGTTTGCCAATTTTGGCTGTTTCTGGTCAACTGCTATCTTTAAACGGTCCAGTTGTTGAGAGTAGAGATCAGAATTTAGCGTTTGGCCATATGGAAGCAACTCATAATAAATAATCCCCTTTTAGTCCCACCAAATGCATAGCAGAACCTTCCTGGCCGTTAGTCCTGATTTGGCAGCCGTTTGAGATGCTTCACCGCTCTTTGACCACGATCGTTTTCGCACAGGGTTATCGTATGTGATCCATTTCTCATCTCCAGTCACCATCCATCCGTTTAAGAAATGGGTCTATCTCATTCCGTTTGGCCAAGGCTTCGCAGAGGGAACTTCGATCCATTTTATTTTTTTTTTCTGTTAATTGGTGCGGCATCTCCCAAAATTTCGTAATATTGTGGAGTTTTTCAACGAAAAGAGGTAAACATCGCCTTAAAAAAATTATCAATATTCCACATCTTGGTATATTTTGAATTTTTGGCACATTTTCCAAACGAAATAACCAGAATTTAGTGTTAGATCTCCAATCACATAATGTAAAAAATTTCGGTGTTCGGTAAAATGGCTGCAATTTTATACTTTTGGACACGTTTTTGAACGAGTCCAATCCAATTGAACTTAATCCAATCTTTTATTAATCTTAGTGATTTTAACCCACATATCGTCCTTTTAGGGAACAAATTTACTCTATTGTTTTAGTCTTTACAACAACGAATTTATACTTTATTATGATTCGAACTGAACTGATATAATATTATAAGACTTAAAATTAACAAAAGCTCATTGGCATTTCCATGTTTCATGTCTTCTACCATTTAATTTTTCTGTACACATTATCTAAGTTTCCTTCTAAGTATTAATCTTTATGACGATGTAAACAATAATTCTTAAAGTATATTTCCGTAGGTCGTTGCCTTGCACACACCTACAATATGTCTACAGAAAAAAAGAAAGATAGGTGGACAATGAAAATAGATGGATGTTAAGATTGAGTTGTACAAAGGTGGAGGTGGGAATGAAAATGTCTCATTCCTTTCCCCTGATGGTGGTTGATTTACTAGTTAACGATTATTGTCGCATCATGGTCTTGTTCTCAAGGCAAGATGGATGGTTGCCAAGGACATTCCACTGTTTTTGTTTTTTTTTTTTCAATTTCTACAAGACCCTTTTTTTTTTTTTTTGTTTAACAAAAAACGAAAAAGGCTGTGGGCGATTTACAGTCAGTTTTTGGCGTTGTGGTGATGTTATCATCTAATAAATTAAAAAAATACTTGTCTTGGGATTTCTCTTCAAATTTCAAGGATTTTCAACCCAAAAAACAAAGTGTCCATTGTCATGACACTGTTGTTGCGCGTTGTTCGAGGGTTCTTTAACATTTCCTTATACGACAACGAAGTCCAGTTTTGTGTGGCTGCTGTACCACTCCCTGGTGCAGAATTTAAGTTAATTAATTTCTTTTTGTTTATGCTTTTTCTTTCGTATTATAATGAAGTTTGTTAAGGATATTTTGACGATATATAAAATTATGGTTTGTGTTGTTGTTGTTAAGCTCAGACTGAGTTTGATGAATTTGTTGATATATTTTCGTAGGACAAAAACCTCAAAACGACAGACAACTTGAGTAAGACAAATTGATTGTGCCAAATTTATATAATGCGGGGACAAAAAGGGAGAGGTGGAAATTATGCCGTCTTGATTTATATATATGGGCAATATTGCCAATTTTTTAATATTCCATTTTCAAAAAATCAGCTTTTTTGTTTTTGTGGCACATCAATGATTTTTGGTACACATATAGAGAAAAATGTTCTGACTCCGAAACCGTTCGCGATCAAATTTTTGGTTGATGCGCGCAAAAGTTATCGAGGTTTTAATTTTGGGCATAAGAAAAAAATCTTAAAATTACGCCGTTTATTATATTGACCAAAAACGTTGATATATATCTTCCTCCGTAAAATAACAATATGAATATATTATAATAATCACGATAAAGTTACACATATTCGCGAAATATGAGAAAAATAAAAAATATAAAGCAGATTACATCAATATTTTCAATATATTAATGACATACACACACCTAAAAAAATAATTTAAAAATATCTACATAATCTAAACACCATGATGAATCAAATGATATCAAAATCACACAAGTCCGTGTAGCGGTTTCTAAATCAAAGCGACAACAAAACAAAATATTGAGGAAAAATATTTGCTTTTGGTTCGAAAAAATAATGTCATCATATTTATTTTTTTAATTGTAAACAAGAAATTTCAGAAAAAAAATGTTGGGGTTATTCTGCTATTTTACCCGAATTTCGCCGAAAAATTGACATATATAATAATAATCACTTTTTGTGTATAAGTATACGCCTTGCGGATTATATCAAGACCCTTCCGATAAATCTTAGAATTCTATAAATATGAATAAATCTTAAAATAAAATAATATTATGAAATATACATTTTAAATTGCGTGTAAATCGCGTAATTCTCAAAATCATTTGATGCGCATGCGGTTTCCATGAAGTACTGAAGTTTATCTTCCAATCCATATATATTTTGCGAAATTTCATTTGACGGCTAAGATGTGCCACACGTTACATTGAAGTACCCAAAAAATCGTAAAACGCGAATAATTTCCGAAAACTCCATATGCCATTAACGCGCATCCGTTTTCGGTGTGCACCCTAAAAAAATACATCGATCTATACCATTTCAATGTGGTCCATTAAGAACCATGGATGTGCCAGCACAATCTATTTTTGAGATAAATTGCGTACATCTCTCTTTCGGCTGACGTTTTTAAAGTTCTCTTTTCGAAAAAGATCAAAATCCGTATGAGGCCATTTGTTGAAGCGGAAATGATACACAGAAAACGCAAGTAAATCCGCGATATTTGCAAAAACATTTTTTGCCAAATTTCGTGTTTTTGGAAGTCCAGTTCCCGCCGTTCTAGTAGATGGATTTTCACGAAGAAGATTTTATATCATCCGAAACGTAAAAAACCTTATTGATCGCGGGTACCCATATCATTCAGTTGACAAATCTAAAAATTTGGCCCGAAAAATAGGTTTTTTAGAAATTTGATCGCACAAAATTCGCACCTTCGGATGAGTATTACTCTGAAGCTGTGCATACTACATACACAAAATACATATCAAATTACGCAGATTCGCGAGTACAATAATCTTATAATCGATGTTTAGAAAATCCTGTTTGCGTATTAAAGCTAGAAGTAAAATTAGAAAAACACTCAAAATCGAGCTTCAAAATGTCAGCATCATTTAAAGGTAGATGCAGTTAAAATTTTGAAAAATGATACATAAGGGGCGTAGTCCCCATTTTGTTGGCTTCTAGTTTTATTTTGACACGAAGACCGTGCAATGAGTGCCTTAGTCACAAATCGATAGAGAACATAAAAAAACTGGTTCGCCTCAACCTGTTTTTACACATTTTTTTACATTAAAGTAGACACAGCTTCCACCAAAATAAAGTTTGGAGGTCAATATCATGAACAGTTTGCAACGACAGATCAATTAACCCAAAACTATTCACTTTTTTGCATATGCTTAAGTAGTTCCCGAGTTATAAAGGTGTGAACCTCCGCTTCAGCTATGTTAAAAAATTGGCAATATTGCCCATATATATATATATTCAATATATTTCGTTGTAATTAAAAAAAAAAATTGAGAATTAGGGCGTTAGAGAGTCATAGTTATGGACTGTCTTAATGGCATTTTTCTAGTATCGTAATAATTCAATTCTGTTTTTTATACCCTCCACCATAGTGTGGAGGGTATATTAGTTTTGTTTTTCCGTTTGCAACACATCGAAATAATCATTTCCGACCCTATAAAGTATATATATTCTTGATAAGCGTAAAATAAAATTGTATCCAAAATTTTCGAAAAATTTTGTAGCTAATACTATGAGTTCTAATTGGGTAACAAATATTATGAATATAGGTCTATTTTTGCCGGTAGCCCCATATAAGGGTACCCCCGGTACCTGGGGCTACCCTTCTGGGTATTAAATTTCTGGTAGCCCCTATATAACGATACCCCCAATTTTCAGTTTTTGGGGGTTTTGACCGGATTTGTTCACCGAATTATCTGTAATTTAGTAATTTGAGTTCTTATGGGGCAGCGAATCTCTCCACAAATAATTATAAATATAGGTCCATGTTTTCGGGTAGCCCAATATAAGGGTACCCCCCATTTTTGGTATTTTGGAGTTCTTGAGTGCGTTTTTCAAACGAATTCGCTAAAATTTGGCATTTTCTTATTGGGTAACAAATTTATCCACTAAAAACTAAAAATATAGGTCAGTTTTTTCTGGTAGTCTCCATTTCAGGGTACCCCCAATGTTTGGTATTCTGAGGTTCTTGAGCTCGTTTTTCAACCAAATTCGCTGTAATTTGGTATTTTGTAGTCGTATATGGTAACAAATCTCCCAACCAAAAATTATTAATATCCACCACTTTTAGGGGTAGTCCCCTAAAAGAGATATAACCCCCTATTTATATTAAAATAGATATCTGATTTGTTTCGTGTGTTGCAGTTGTCCCCTCATTCTATTCTGAATATTCGTTACTGGGAATATTCAGTTTTTATCCTACAAATACAATTTAGCCATTTGTTGTAATCATTCCGCCTTCTAAAGATATCGTGATAAAAACTCAAACCTGACAATAATAAAGTATATCGGCAGACATTTAGTCATGTCCTCCAAATAATGATAAATGATTAAAATATTGATTTCAAAATTGACATATACCGGTCATTAATTAGGCTTAGCCCTCATATAATGATATCACCAAATATTCGCTACTCAATATTGGTCCTCCTTTAGGAATTGCCTCATATAACTTTGTAATCTAAATTGCAATAGTTCGAGGATTTTATACTCTACTATGCGTTATCAGTATCTGACAACGTTTTATTGCAAATATCTGTCCGTATACCTATGGTGGAGGGTATCCAAAGTTCGACCTGTGACAAATCCACACCTTTCAGAATTTTAGGGATTCAGAAACTGTTTCCAACTGATATGTCTATAATTTCATATTGAGTGTTCTTAGCTGCTGAAATATAGATTTTTGTACGTTTTGGGTTATACATTTTTTTCGGAAAAAGTCTCTGTATAAGTCCACTTTATCCCCTGTATTGTGATCCCGGCCATTATTCACTACATCGGGTGTCGTGGTAGAATAATATAGTAACTGTGGATTTAGAAGCTTAATTGCAAATACGTTATGGTGGAAATATTTGGAATAATTGCATTCAAAATGGCGGTATATCTAACCTCTAGTGGGCTCAAAAGTTTACCTGTTTCCATAGTTTTTTTTTTTTTTTTTTTTTTTTGTAATATCGATTTTGATCGGGTCATCATAACGCCTTGTCACTTGTTTAATGCATCAAATTTTAAGTGACAATAATGTTGAGCATTGGTTGTGTTTTGGAATATCCTCTAATAAATCCATAACGTCAAATTTTAAAGATAAAAAAGTTACGTTTTTAAAGTACTAACTTTAATTCTACATCGAATATTGGTATTCAAAAACTCTAAACCCATTTTTTATATATTTTCCGCAACAATTAAAAAAAATAGATTTGACATTTAAAGTTAATCGCATTATTTATTTTCGGGTATTATATTTAACTGACAACCATGTATGGAACATATTCAGTTCAGTTGTTGTTGTCGATGTCCTTTTTTGGGATAGACCGGTAGTCCAAATACGCACACTTGGTAATGACAAAAAAGGGTTCGTCTAAGATGAGGATGCTCGTTATGCATTGTTAATTAATCATGTCAAGCATACTTTTAGGATAAGTTAGCAAGTTAGCCAAATGCACAAACAGGACAGTGTCGCGTCAGTCAACAAACTTCCGCATACGTAATTGAGTGGTAATGAGTGTGAATTTACACATTTTTTTTATTTAAAGTAATAACAGAACAACTTTATAACCTTTTGTTGAGTTGACAATTGCATATGGGTAATTTATGATGTTCAACATGCTAAAACATGTTTTAATAACTTATGAATGACAAGTGCAAAAATTATAGGATTTTGAATTTTTTGTTTGTTTACTAAATCACTGCGTGCAAGGTTTGATGGGGTTTCGAAGGTTCGGAGAAAGAGTCATGAAATTTTATGACATATTTACGTTAAAAGTGTTTCTATAGCACAACATTGAAAAGGGTGTTTGAATTCACTTCGAAGATATTGTTTAACATAATCATCAATTTTCAGTAATAATAAGAACAATTTGTAATTTTCGAATAGAAAATTGATTATAGTATGACAGATATCTAAATTAGGGTATTAAAATAAATTCATTATTGGCTATAATTACATCCTTATTTTCAAAAGGTGTCTATCGTCTACTCTTCAATACAAAGTATTCATTTTGTTCTTTTGCTCAATTCATAATTATATTTTCGGTAATAATTTTCCTAATTAAGACATTCAAATAAATATTTGTAAATTTGCAAGTCAAATAGGCCTTTTGTCCAAACAATAACAATTCCACACATGATGTCGGACACTGAGCAAACAATTAAAAAAGGACAACCTTTGGGATTTAATTTTTGTTTTGTTTTACATTTTATGTTTAGATTGTTGGTAGCCAAAATAAATATGTACAGAGAATTAGCTTAATATGATGTGAAGCATACTTTAAGGCTATGGATAATTTAGAAAGGATATGTGTATGTGGTAATTATTCCTTGGGTGTAATAAAATACAGTTCTTTAAAGTTCCTCATAACGGTAATAATTTTACAATTTAAAGATTTTGCACTTAAGGTAGACATTAGCGACATTTTTGTAGAAAATTCGGAGGTAAAAAATCTCAACTTGTGGTATTTGAATTAAGGTCCAAGAAAAAGAACGAATGCACAGAAATACGAGATAGAAGGATGATATGTTTATAAAATTATTCCTTATTCAATTTGACTCCAAACCAGTCCTGTCGTCATCATGAACTGCAATAGTCGCAAAAATATAAACGTTCCCCTTTAATTACTTTCATAAAAATTGTTATTTTATAATTTGTGGTTTTTTATAAGTTTTCAAATAGGTACAGATGTAACCTTTGCACTTTTGTTTTTTATACCCTTCACCACACTGTGATACAGGGTATTATGTCATTGTGCATATGTTTGTAACAGGCAAAAGGAAACAAGATATACCCATGGTTCCTTTTGAGAGTATGTATGGAATCACTTTCTGAGTCGATTTATGCATGTCCGTCCGTCCGTCTGTCCGTCCGTCCGTCTGTAGATGTTAAATTGTAAACAAAGTACAGGTCGCATTTATGATCCGAATTGGATGAAATTTGGCACAGCTCATTTGTTTGGCCCAAGGACGAACCCTATTGCAATTGGGATAGATATAGCTCCCATATATATTTTCGTCCGATTTAATGTCAACGATCCCTATATATGAATTAGGTCTAGAGTGATGTGTGTAAAGTTTCGTGAAAATCGGTTCAGAGTTGGATATATATTTTCGTCCTATTTAAGGTAAATTGTGTACCAAAGCCCCTATATATCTTTCGATTTTGGCACAGGGTATTGAATTAAGTCTAGAATGATGTGTGCAAAGTTTCGTGTAAATCGGTTCAGATTTAGATATAGCTCACATATATATCTTCGTCCGATTTAAGGTAAATTGTGTACAAAAGTCCCTATATAAATTTCGTTTTGCACGAAATTTGGCACAGCGTAATGAATAAGGTCTAGAATGATGTATGCCAAGTTTCGTGAAAATCGGTTCAGATTTAGATATAGATCCCATATATATCGTCGTCCGATTTTAGGTAAATAGTCCACTAAAGTTCCTGGAAATCTTTTGGTATAGCGTACTGAATTAAGTCTAGAATGATGTGTGCAAAGTTTCGTGACAATCGGTTCAGATTTAGATATAGCTCCATATATATTTTAATCCGATTTAATGTAATTGGTGTACCAAACACCCTATATATCTTTCGATTTGCACGAAATTGGGCATAGCGTACTGGCATTTGGGTCTATAATAATTTGTGCTAAGTTTCATGAAAATCGGTTCAGATTAAGATATAGCTCCCATATATATTTTTGCCCGATTGTAGGTAATTGGTGCAGCAAAGTCCCTGGAAATCTTTTCATTTGCACGAATCTTGGCGTAGCGTACTGAATTAAGTCTAGAATGATGTGGCAAAGTTTCGTGAAAATCGGTTTAGATTTAGATATGTAATTGGTGCACCAAAGTCCCTATATATCTTTCGATTTGCACGAATTTTGGTATAGGGTACGTTGGTCAGCTAAGTACTTCGCTTTGTTACAAGAGACATTTGGGTTTGAAAGGTTGTTTGTATAGAAGCAAAAGCTTCTGGGGAGAATATCCCAACAAAAAACTAAGAGAACTTATGAGGATCAGTGGCGTGATCCGAAACTATAGTCTTCCCTGCCTTACCCCTCGGCAATCAATGCCATACATTCCCCACTAATAGATAGTTGTTTTTTTGAATTAAGTCTAAAATGATGTTGCTAAGCTGCGTGAAAAGCTCCATAGCAAGGCCGAATGACACAACGCACTGAAGTAATATAAATTAGTGTCTGGCAGTTTTCCCTGAAATCGTTTCAGATATAGATATATAACAAAAACGCGTCGTCTGTTGGGATACATATGTAGAATATACCCAAAGTGGTGAAGGGTATCATATAGTCGGCCCAGCCCGACTTTACGACTTTCCTTACTGGTTTTTTTTATAAATTTTCAAATAGGTACAGATGTAGCCTTTGCACTGAATATACATATGCCATACTTTATGTTCGATTTAAATATGTTGTTAATGTTTTAATGGACGAAGTCATTATGTTGAAAACTGCTTCCCAAGAGGGAAGTTTCAAAATTATTAATTTTGAACCAAGTTTCGGGTTTCTCAATATTGACTCAAGCTTTCTGGGTAGCCCATAAATAACCGAACTCGAATATTTGGGATTTTGGGGATGTTGATTACCTTTCTATCGATATTGGCTGTAATTTGGTTTCGAGAGCATGGAATTACTTTCTGTCTCTGAGCAATTCGGCTCAAGGACAACCCTCATTGAGAATATTGGAGAATATTGGTTCAGATTTAGATATAGCTCCCATATATTTTCGACCGACTTTATGTATATGCTGCACCAAACCCCCAAAGTGAAGTGAGATTGAGACAAATTTTGTACAGGGTACTGAATTAGGTCCAGGTTGATACATTTCAAGTTTTGTTGAAATCGTTTAAGATTTAGATATAGCTCCCATATATAGTTTCGTCCGAATTTACGTATTAGTCCGATTTAGACAAAATTTTACACTGAGTACTGACTTGGGTCTAAATTGATGTATGCCAAGTTTTGTTGGAATCGGTTCAGAAACTCCCTTTAGCTCCCTATTTAGTTTGTAAATGAAGCGGCATGCTGCCAATATTAGTGCGATTTAGACAAAATTGTGCACAGAGTACTGACTCAGGCCCAAGTTGATGTATGCCAAGTTTTGTTGAAATCGGTTCAGATTTAGATATAGCTCCCATATATAGTTTCGTGTGATTTTATGAAAATTGAACATCATACTGCCAATATTGGTCCGATTTAGACAAAATTTTGCACAGAGTACTGACTTAGATCCAGATTGATGTATGCCAAGTTTTGTTGAAATCGGTTCAGATTTAGATATAGCTCCCATATATATTTCTGTCCGATTTAATGTAAATGGTGCACCAAACTCCCAATATTTGTCCGATTGAGACAAAATTGTACGAAGCGTACTGAATTATGTCCTGATTGATGAATGCGAAGTTTTGTTCAGATTTGTATAAAACACGTAAATTTATTTTCGTCCGATTTTTGGAAATATTGCACCAAACTCTCAGGATTTTTCCGATTAAGAAACAATTTTGCACAGCGTACTGAATTAAAGAAATATTGCCGTATTTGAAATTTTGTTGAAACCGGTTCATATTTGCATATACCCCCATTAAATATTATCGTCCGATTGTATATAAATAGTACAAGAATCTCCCACAATTTGTCCGATAAAGAGTGTACTGAATTAAGTGCAGATTGGCATATGTGAAATTTTGTTAAAATTGGTTCAAACTCAGATATATATTATATTCGTACGATTTTAAGTAAACCGTGCACCAAATTCCCATGATATGTCCGATAAACATTAAATTGTGCACACCGCACTAAAACATGTACAGATAGGCGTATGTGTAGTGTTGATATAGTCTGAAGAGATTTAAATACAGCTCACATACGATTTTTTGTAAATGGTGCACCCAAAATCTCAAGTTTTGTCAAAATGTCCCAAAATTATGTTTGGTAGAATTCGACTCATATATTTCTATATCTCGTGTATATATTTTCGGTCTATTTTTTCTAAATGATGCCCCAAATACCCCAGGTTTCTTCGTTTGCGAACGTACCAGAATCACGACGTTGAATTTTGCTGAAGTTATTGTAGATGCAGATATATATTTGACCATTTTCAACCGATTTCATTCAAATTGTGTGCCAAAAAAATCATCGTGAAATTTTGCACAGTGCTTGTTTTAAATCGATCCAGATTTTGATAATTTTGTCCGATTCATATAAATAGTACACAACAGAGACTAAGTCTATTTTATTAAATAGCATTTTGCATAGATTGCAGAATAACATTTGTTGTTTTTCATACAGATACCCCTAATATTCGGTATGTTACGTTTTCAACCGAATTGACTGTAAATTGGTATTTTGTATCTCATTGGTTTTCAAATCTTACTGCCAAAAACTATTAATATTGACCCAAGTCTGTATTTTGAACACGTTTTTCAACCGAACTCAACTACTCATAATGGCTGTCAAATCTCACTACCAAAAATTATCAATATCGATCCCGGTTTGGTATAACCCTATAAGCTTCCATTCTCCTAGGAGCCCCCGTTAATTTGAATGTCATCATCGTTTTTACTTATTAATTGTTGAAATTTGGAAATTTTATTATAGCCTATTTGTATACCACTACTATAGTATATAATACCAGGACATAAGAATTTTGTCAATCCAGAAGGAATAAAACGAATGGATTTTTGAACTTTTCTGTCTGTTGAAATGACACAGAGCTCGGCATAAGCAGTTCTGAGAGGACTTCGTTATTTATTTTATTTTTATACCCTTCACCACACTGTGGTACAAGGTATTATGTCTTTGTGCATATGTTTGTAACAGGCAAAAGGAATCAAGATAGACACATAGTTCCTTTTGAGAATATACATAGAATCACTTTCTGAGTCGATTTATGCATGTCCGTCCGTCTGTCTGTCCGTCTGTCCATGTTAAATTGTAAACAAAGTACAAGTCGCATTTATGATCCGAATTGGATGAAGTTTGGCGCAGCTCATTTGGACGAACCCTTTTAAAATTGGGAAAAATCGGTTCAGATTTAGATATAGCTCCCATATATATTTTCGTCCGATTTACGGTAAATGGTGTACCAAAGTCCCTATATATCTTTCGATTTGCACGAAATTTGGCACAGCGTAATGTATAAGGTCTAGAATGGTGTGTGCGAAGTTTCGTGAAAATCGGTTCAGATTTAGATATAGCTCCCATGTATATTTTCGTCCGATTTACGGTAAATGGTGTACCAAAGTCACTGGAAATCTTTGCATTTGCACGAATTTTGGCATAGCGTACTGGATTAAGTGAAGAATGGTGTGTGAAAAGTTTCGTGAAAATCGGTTCAGATTTAGATATAGCTCCCATATATATTTTCATCCGATTTAATGTAATTGGTGCACCAAAGACCCTATATATCTTTCGATTTGCACGAAATTTGGCATAGCGTAATGAATAAGGTCTAGAATGATGTGTGCGAAGTTTAGTGAAAATCGGTTCAGATTTAGAAATAGCTCCCATACATAGTTTCGCCCGATTTTAGGTAAATGGTGCACCAAAGTCACTGGAAATCTTTTCATTTGCACAACTTTTGGCATAGCGTACTGAATTGATTTTGGCATAGCGTACTGAATAGAATGATGTGTGCTAAGTTTCGTGAAAATCGGTTCAGATTTAGATATAGCTCCCATATATATTTTCGTCCGACTTTGTGTAATTAGTGCACCAAAGTCCCTATATAGCTCCCATATATATTTTGTTCAGATTTAATGTAAATGGTGTACCAAAGTCCCCATATATCTTTCGATTTGCACGAAGTTTGGTATAGTGTACTGAATTAGATCTAGAATGATGTGTGTTATGTTTTGTGAAAATCGGTTCAGATTTAGATATACCTCCTATATATTTTTTCTTCCGATTTTATGTAATTTGTGCACTAAAGACCCAAAATTTGTCCGATTGCCACACAATGTGGTACAATGTAGTTAATATAAGTTAATCTCTGGAAAGTCTCATTGAAATTGGTACAGATTTTGATATAGCTTCTACATATATTTTTTCGTCCGATTTGACCCAAAATTTATACAAATTTTGCACAACGTACTGAAGTTAGTATAACCTAGAAGTTGGATATAAATGCTTCACCAACGTGGGTCCAATCGGCACAAGATTTTGCACTACGTACTGAAGTTACTATAAGATAACGTGTGGCAAGGTTAGTTGAAATCGGTTCACCAAAGACCCAAAGGTAGGCCGATTGACACACAATTTTGCACAACGTACTAAATTAAGGTGTGGAAAGTTTTGAAATCGGTTCAGATTTGGATAAAGCTCCTATATATTTTTCCCCCAATTTTAAGTACATGATGCACTAAGAACTCAAAATTTGGCCGATTTCAATATTTATATATATATATATATATACTGATAATTTTGTCCCATTATAAGATGCAACCCTATATCTGACCAAATGAAAAATTTCATCTGTTGAATACACCCAAAGTGGTGATGGGTATAATATAGTCGGCCCCGTCCGACTGCACTACTTTCCCTACTGGTTTAAATTAAATTATCTTTCAAATTATACAATAGGTACTAAATGTAAGTCATCAAAGAAGTCCATTAAGGTCCATTTAAAGACAATTGTCATCTTAGTTAGAATTATTAAACAAATTATACCCTTTTACATCTCAATTAAAATATTAACAAACGCACAATTCCAAAAATTATTATTTTGAAGTTCAAATTAATTTATTTGCCATGACAAATTTAAAGCAATTCAAAGACCAACAACAGACCCTTAGCCAAGGAGGACAACCAAAATAGAAACGCGTAAAATGAAAGAAGCCCACTAACCTCAAACCTCCAAGTTAGGAAATAACAAAATAAAAGGGATAGACGATCAAATTAAAAAAATTAAACGAAAATAAGGAAGTACAAAAAATATATATCCAAAATAGCACACATACATACATATATCCTTACACAGGCAGCGCGTTTCAAAATACGCTGAATATTTAAACATTTACTATTTGACGGACACGTTTTTGGAACATAATTTTTTCCAAAAATGACATACAGTGAAAAAAGTGTAAGGGAACAAATTACACAGCTTAAAAAATCAATATAACCAGACAGAATTACGACACAGAAGAAGAGGCAACGATAAAGACACAACACACTGTGAAAATGGGTAACAGCAAATCTGATGAAAAATGAAGAACGAAAAACGTAGATATTTTGATGTAAAAAAGAAGACTAGAGAATGTTAACAAAATTGACAAAGGTATCAGGGCAGCTGTAGTTAAGGCAATGCTGTTATGAAAAAGTCGAGGAAAAACTTTGATTTTTTTCAAGTCAACATCGTCATTTCTGGCAGGGAGAAGAATAGTAGAAGCCAAAATAGAAAATATTTAGTTTTTGATTAGTAGAAATTTAAAAAGAGAGATAATTAATAACTATATGGACTTCAAGTTACATGTCTTATCTTACTCACTAATGTGAAGGTTTGATATAATTTAATAGAAATTAAAGTAAAAAAGTGTTAATTTGGCATTCTCGACAGATTTATACCCTCTGTCTATGGTGTGCGGAGGTGTATACTGTCCGGTGCCAAGGTTGAGCAATTTTTTATTAAATGTATAATTTTGTTATAATTGTTACAGTTTGTTGGGGTGGTACCAGAGATGATGAACCATGATGAATAAAGCAGATTATTGCGCTAAATCTATATTTATTAAAAATATTAATTATTATGGAGGGTATAATAATTATTTTGTTTTTCCGAAATAATAATTTTCGACCCTATAAAGTATATATATTCTTGATCAGCGTAAAATTCTAAGACGATATAGCCATGTCCGTCTGCCTGTTGTAATCACTCTAGCGTCTAAACGAATTGAGATAGATCGCCAAAATTTTGCATAGAGTCGTCTTTTGTCTACAGGCAGGTCAAGTTCGAAGATGGGCTTTATCGGTCCACGTTTAGGCATAGCTCCCATATAAGGGTAGCCCCCAATTTTCGGTATTTTGGGGTTCTTGAGCGCATTTTTCAATCGAATTCGCTGAAATTTGTTACATTGGGTTCTTATTGAGTACCAAATACCTCCACTAAAAATTATATATATATCGGTACACTTTTTCTGGTACCACCCAATATTCAGTATGTGGGGTGGGTTATGTTGTGGTCGAATTTTTTCCACCGAATTAGCTGTAATTTAGTATTTTTAGTTCTTAAGAGGTACCAAATCTCCCCACAAAAAAGTTATGAATATAGGTCCATTTTTTCGGATAGCCCCCATATAAGGGAACCCTCCAATTTTCGGTATTTTGGGGTTCTTGAGCACGGTTTTCAACAGAATTCGCTGTAATTTGGTATTTTGTAGTCGTATATGGTAACAAATGACCCTAACAAAAATTATTAATATTCGCCCTCTTTTTGGGATAGTCCCCATATAACCACCTTTTTATACCCTCCACCATCGTATGGAGGGTATATTAGTTTTGTTTTTCCGTTTGTAACGCATCGAAATAATCATTTCCGACCCTATAAAGTATATATATTCTTGATCAGCGTAAAATTCTTTGACGATCTAAGCATGTCCGTCTGTCTGTTGTAATCACTCTAGCGTCTAAACGAATTGAGATATAACGCCAAAATTTTGCATAAAGTCGTCTTTTGTCTGCAGGCAGGTCGAGTTCGAAGATGGGCTATATCGGTCCACGTTTTGGCAAACCTCCCATATAAAGGTAGCCCCAAATTTTTAGTATTTTGGGGTTCTTGAGCGCGTTTTTCAACCGAATTCGCTGAAATTTGGTACTTTGAGTTCTTATTGCGTAGCAAATCTTTCTACTTAAAATTATAAATATAGGTCCATTTTTTCGGGTAGCCCCCATATAAGGGTACCCTCCAATTTTCGGTATTTTGAGGTTCTTGAGCCCGTTTTTCAACCGAATTCGAAATTTTCAGTTCATACCGCACATAGTGTGGAATTCTAAAACGATTTAGTCGATTTACCGCATTTAGGACCAGGTCCTATATAAAACATCCTACCTATTTAATATTTAGCGTGATGGACGTATTGGGATTCAAAACTAAAATATTAGCTTGGAACTTGAGCTACATCGATCCTTAATTAGGCCTAACCCCTTATATAATGAAAACACCAAGTAGTTGCTAATTCCTACACAATGTTGTCAATATTGGTCCCGATTTAGTATGCCTCATATATATTTTGAGATTTTAGGAAAACCCCAATTGAAATTGCTGAATTTTCTATTTTGTTTACAACAATCGATTGGAAGAATTTTCGTTATATGTATATTCCCTATGTTTTCACTTCAAAAATTTGTCAGTATTTCTATGGTGGAGGGTATCCAAAGTTCGGCCCGGCCAAACTTAACGCTTTTTCACTTGTTTATATTAAAATAGTTATCTGATTTGGTTGTATCCGCTATATCAAAATCTAAACCGATTTCATCGAAACTTGTCACAGGTTAGGTTATACTAATTTCAGTATGTTTTCTGAATATCGGCCACATTTTGAGTTCTTGGTGCATTATTTACTTAAAATCGGGAGAAAATATATCTGGGAGCTATATCTAAATCTGAACCTATTTCCACGAAATTTATCACTAATCATTCTAGACATAATTCAGTACGCTATGCCAAATTTCGTGCAAATCGAAGAATATATAGGGACTTTGGTACACCATGTACATTAAATCGGATGAAAATATATATAGGAGCTATATCTAAATCTGAACCTATTTTCAGGAAACTTAACACACATCATTCTAAACCTTATTTATTAGGCTGGGCCAAATAAGTGACCTATGCCAAATTTCATCCAATGCGGATCATATGCACATGCAATTTGTTTACAATTTAACATGGACAGACAGACGGACGGACATGCACAAATCGTCTTAGAAAGTGATTCTATGCATGTTATCTCTCTCGTTTCCTTTGGCCTGTTACAAACATATGCACCAATACATAATATCATGTACCACAGTGTGGTAAGGGTATGACTATAAGCATCATTAATGCGGAGAGATTCGTAAGTAATTGATGAGGAATATGGATATTTATGCAGAAGTTCTCTAAAATGTGTACAAGTTTGGATTTTCTTTCAACACAATAAATCCAGAAGGCGTTACGTATTATTAAAATTTTAAATAATTTGTATTTCATTCACAAGTTTTAAGTTAACGCAGACTTTCAGTTATATATTTAAAGTAAACATTTTATAAAAATAAAATTGTGATTTACATACAATAACAAAATAATGGCAGCAAAAAAAGAAAAAACAATATTTACTAATATGACCAAAAATTTAACCCGAAATGGTTAGGGTTGTAATTTTCGCTGACTACCATCGCTCTGCGGCTCGCTCTCATCACGAACGAAAATTTCTGTTGGCTGTGTCTCTGATGGCTTTATTTTATTTCGTTTTATTTTTACAGTACATATTATGTTTATTTTACATATGTATTAGTGCGTTAGTTAAAGGCAGTCAGCGTCCGCATTTTTTTCATTTCCAAAACGCATTTGTAATTTTCATTTTTATTTTCCAAAAAAACTGTTTACATTTTTTTGTGTCGTTTTTTCTGTACCCCCTTAATGGTTGTGGCGTGGTATTTGGTTCGCCCACCCTTGGAGCATCAGTTGAAAAAAACGAACGCGTTGGAGTCCAGTTTGACAGAAAAAGGAACAAACAAACGCTTTGTTTTCCTAATATTGCCTTTTTTGGCGATTTACAAATGTTTGGTTTGTAATATTTGTACATCGTTGCGTTTGTATCGATGGAAATGCAAGTTTTTGATAATAAAATGCTAACTAATGTATTTGACAATGAAGCAAAGCAATTTCGTAGTCGTTACGTTAAAACAAGTAATATGGACGTTAAGTTCAGCCTAGCCGAACTTTTTATGTGGTGACCATTTAAAATATCTATTGAGAACCCAAAATGTCAACATTTTGAATTCAATGCAAATATGCTTTTTAATGATATATTTTCCTATATAAAGATAGATTTGCTTCTGTTTCGCTAATCCCCATAGTTTTGCCAAAAAGTCCTAATTTTTCGTTCAGTGTATGAAAACAAAAAGGAATGAATGACAATTTTGAAAATATTTTTTATTTTCAAATGTTTCCATTTTTATCATTGTGTGTGTGAGAGTTTTGACATATCCCTCTATATCTCTCGATTGGCACGAAACTTGATACAGCGTAATGAATAGGGTATAGAATGATGTGTGTTAAGTTTCCTGAAAATCGGTTCAGATTTAGATATAGCTCCCATATATATCTACGTCCGATTTAAGGTAAATGGTGTACCAAATTTCCTATATATCTTTTGATTTGCCCGAAATTTGGCATAGCGAAATGGATTAGGTCTAGAATGATGTGTGTTAAGTTTCCTGAAAATCGGTTCAGATTTAGATATAACTCCCATATATATTTTCGTCCGATTTAACGTAAGTGGTGTACCAAAGTCCCTATATATCTTTCGAGTTGCACGAAATTTGGCATAGAGTTATGAATTAGGTCTAGAATGATGTGTGTTAAGTTTCCTGAAAATCGGTTCAGATTTAGATATAGCCCCATATATATCTTCGTCCGATTTAAGGTAAATGGTGTACCAATGTCCCTATCTATCTTTCGATATGCACGAAATTTGGCATAGCGTAATGAAGTAGGCCTAGAATGATGTGTGTTAAGTTTCCTGAAAATCGGTTCAGATTTAGATATAGCTCCCATATATATCTTCGTCCGATTTAAGGTAAATGGTGTACCAAAGTCCCTATATATCTTTTGATTTGCCCGAAATTTGGCATAGCAAAATGAATTAGTTCTAAAATGATGTGTGTTAATTTTCCTGAAAATCGGTTCAGATTTAGATATAGCTCCCATATATATTTTCGTCGAATTAAGGTAAATGGTGTACCAAAGTCCCTATATATCTTTCGATTTGCACGAAATTTTGCATATCGTACTTAATTAAGTCTAGAATATAGCTCCTATATAAATTTTCGTCCGATTTAATGTAAATGGTGTACCAAAGTCTTTATACCTATTTCGATTTGCACAAAATTTGGCATAGTGTACTTAAATGAGTCTGGAGTGATGCGTGTAAAGTTTCCTGAAAATCGGTTCAGATTTATATATCGCTCCTATGTATTTGTTCTTCCGATTTTATGTAAATTGTGCACTAAAGACCCAAAGTTTGTCCGATTGTCACACAATTTTGTACAATAAACTGTAGTTAATATAAGTTAATATCTGCCTTTCTCATTCAAATCGGTTCAGATTTTGATATAGCTTCTACTTATATATTTTCGTCCGATTTTACACAAAATTGACACAAATTTTGCACAACGTACTAAAGTTTTGAAATGTGGAAAGTTTTGAAATCGGTTCAGATTTGAATAGAGCTTCTATATATATTTTCTCCCGAGTTTTGGTAATTTTGTCCAATTGTAAGAAGCAACCCTATATCTGAACAAATGAAAAATTTAGTATAGGTTGCAGAACTCGACGTCTGTTAGCATTCATCTGTTGAATATACCGAAAGTGGTGAAGGGTATCATGTAGTCGGCCCCGCACGACTTTACTACTTTCCTTACTGGTTTGTATATGCACTATAGGACTTTATTTAACATGCTTCGGAATTCGATTTGGGCCAAATATGCACCGTTTTTTTTTTTTTTTTTTTTTTTTGTATGGTATGTTGCAATTTTAAGAGTAACTTCATAATGGCTCTCTCACAGAAGTCCTGCTCTCTTTTTGCAAAAAACTCTAATAGTCGATTTTCACAATCCTCCCTAGATACCAATTTTTTATCAATAAATAATTTTTGCAATGCAAGAAAATAATGATAATCTCTTGGTGTCAAGTCCGTACTGTATGGCGTCTCCATTAAAAGTTCTCAACCAAGCTCCCAAATTTCCTGGGAGTCACTGTAGATGTGTGGAACACGACACCTCTCCTATTGGATAATTCTGGTCGTTTCTGGTCAATTGCTATCTTCAAGCGGTCCAGTTGTTGACAGTAGAGATCAGAATTTAGCGTGTGGCCATATGGAAGAAACTCATAATAAATAATCCCCTTCCAGTCCCACCAAATGCATAGCAGAACCTTCCTGGCCGTAAGTCTTGATTTGGCCACCGTTTGAGGTACTTCACCGCTCACGCTTCGCAGATGGAAATTCGATACGTCCTATTTTTTCTGTTAATGGTGTGGCATCCAAACATCGAGCTTCTTTTTTAAATCGAAGTTTGTGTAAATAGCTTAAAACAGTTTTATAGTCGATTTTTAGCTCCTAGGCGATGTTTCGACTGCTAACATGGCGGACACTTTCGATCATTTCTCCGATTTTATCAACATTTTTCCAGACCGGCCTAATGGATTTATTTTTCCCCCAACCTAATATTTCTCACCCCTCATGACATTTCGGCCAAGACCTCAAAATACCAAAAATGGAACGAGACCTTCATGTAGGAAGGGTTATACCAAAACGTGATCCCATATAGACAAATTTCTGCAGATGTATTATTCACTGTCCAAGACAGTCATGTCAGTGGAGAATGCCCCTGCATAAAACCTTAAAAAACTGAAAATAACGCGGTACCTTTATATCGAACATATTCTGCAAAGAAATCAAAAATCTCGGAATGACAAATTAAAACCACTTCTGTTTGAAATTGTGTCCGAAATCTTCCAAATAAATGAAAATAGGGGTCACCTTTATAAGAGGATAGGCCATGGATTTATACTGAAAATATTTTTTACCCTTCAAAATACGGAACTTTTGGTTTGAACATACGGTTAAAACTTTACAAATACCGAAAACGGGAAGGGAGCTTTTTTTGGGTGATATGGACCTTTATTGCTAATTTTCTATATAGATGCATCTCAATAGTGGTACATTGCGTTTACCTTGATCGAAGTTAAATAAAAATATCGTCGAAAAAAATTGATACCTCTTTCAGGAAGGCACGACAACATAAAAGTGTCTTCTATCCACCACTGCTAGTATCGTTGTTGTTATATCGTTTGACCGTATTCTCATAGAACCCTTTTCACAAACAAATAGAAGAAAATGAGAAATAAAACCTGGACAACCATCATCCCGGCTGCCTGCCTCCTACCAGCCAGCCATCCAGCTAACCCGTCATTCATTCATCTATCTAGCCAGCCTTTAGTTTGACCGTTGTTTTACGTGTGCCAGCGATATAAAGAAGGTTCACCACCATCAGCTCAATCTTCGTGGCAACTGGAACAGCGGTTGTGTGTTGGATGGCGCAGTACTCGCGTCCCTTTTGTATGGACTGGTGTAAAATACATTCCGCGTTTTGTATAGAATTTGAAAATGCCGTTTTTTCGTTTCGTTTTTGATTTTGGCGAAATAGGTTTGGTACTGCTAAAGGGGCTATACACAAAAAAGGATACAAACTCTATGAAAACCACGCAGATGGAAAAAAATGAAACTAGACAGTAAAGGAAAAAAGAGGTAAAAACATTTTCCAAAAAAAAAAAAAATGTTTTGAATTTTGTTGCATTTGTATGAGTGTGTGTGTGGGTATAGTGGGTGCCACAGGGACTCATCAAGTGGACTGACTCTCTGTCCGACCCGACTCATCTCTATGCCTGTACAAAGTTTCGCATTACCACCTTCTGAAGCTTTGTAAGTTTGTCATGTCAAGGTTTGAGTATAGGATTTCAGTATTTTTCTGTTTTCTCTCTTCGTCCGGTTTTGCTTTTAAGTTTTCTTTTTTTCTCCACATCTCCATCTATCTCCTACTCATTTGAGGCCCACCATCAAGCCTCTGTAAAATGTTACGACCTGTCCCCGCGTGTGCGAGTGTGTGCGGGTAAATGAATGCGTATTTCAAACAGAGGTTTGAGAAGTTCCAGGAATAGCGAAATTGGTGGCAAGAGCTTTGTGTCATACAAAACGCAAAAAAAAACAACAACTTGTAGTGGAAATGTTTTTTTTTTATTTCAATTGAAACTGAGTTTGTATTAGTGTGGAAAGTGTGATTATATGTATGTGGGGTGGTGCAGTGGTGTTGTATGAATTCGCTGTGAGTGTATGTATGTGTTTTTCTCCTTTCCCATGAACAAGGCTACGTTTTTTTCCATGATTCCTTTATGCCATTGCCAAACTCAAAGTGTGAGTTTTCAAACCTTAGCCATGGTCAAATCTCTCTAACCCTTTTTTAGTTTTTCGTTTCGCATTTTTTTCGAGTCGTTTCTTCTTTTTTCACCTTCTCTCTGTTTCCAACTCCCTGGAGGCTGTAAGCCTCTGAAAAAAACAAGAAAAAACAACGAGAATAAAATCACATAAAAAACTGGCCGTACCACTGATGCTGCAACACAGTTCAGTTCGACCGAATGAAGGAGTGAACATTCATGTTAATTACACCGCTGTTGTCCTTTTACTTCCTATTTCCGGTTTCTATTTTAATTTTATTTAAATTCGTTTTACCCCGAATGGCCAAAAATTAAAAAACAAAGCAGAAACGTCGAAAATTTTTGGCCATTCAAAAACAAAGAACGGGACTTTAGAATAAATGTATTCCTTGACCGCAAATAAAAATGCGAAACAAATTTTTTTCCTGTGGTAGTACTATTTGTGGGTACAAAACACCATTCGGCTCCATTCCATCGGCGGGAAGAAAAAAACATTATTTACATTACTAGACAAAAAGTAATTTGTTTAAATGACGGCGGGCAGAATGGCGATGTTTCGAAATATTTGGCATTACTTAGCAAAGTACTTTAATGGTGGTCTGATTCATTGTTTTACCTAAAAGTCATATTAATACTCACCGTCAATAGACTACGACTTTGGCTTAAATATTCTTACATTTTCTGGTGTCAATTTAAGATTAAATTATCCGGAAATAATTCAAAAATTATAGACAATTTTAATACAGTTCTTTTGTTAGTTGGAGATAGACTTGATGGGAATTACAACTCCTCGCCTCTCTCTTCGATGTTATCAAATCAGAGATCTTCAAAGTTTGTCCGATTAGGACGAATTAGTGAAACCTTGTATTTTGTGCAGCATATCAAATGATGGATGGAGAGGATTGCTCTAATACATCCATTTATATATATCTCCCATATAAATGTTACACGATTTCATTCAATTTTTCATAAATTTCCGAATGGTATGTGTAATGGTTGTTTTAATTTAGCTCAAATATTTATGCCCTTCACACAGTAAATTTCGCCCATGGGTCCATGTCATTAGTCATCCAAAGATGCTATGTATATTCTATCTACAGGATATTGTACATATGAGCATCTCTTGTATATACCCAAAGTGGTGAATTTTCCCTACTGGTTGGAATATTCCAAATATTCCAAAGTGGATATTAGTTTTCTTTTGCAGAAATTTACCATGGTATAGCCCCCATATCATAGTACCGGACAATTTTGTATATTTTTTATTTTCCATCTCGTGTTTCAGGATATAAAATGATTGACCCGGTCGAACTTAGCTATCTTATTAACTTTTCATGTGGCTATACTTATTGGTTGTGCTACCTTTGTAAAGAAAATAGTGAATAAAATTTTTGATTTTGTGAAGTTTTCATGGAGATGATAGGACTTTGGTTCCAATGTCATACCCCTACACCAACCTATAAAATCGTTAATATTCAACCAAATTTAATGAGAATTGACAGTTTACATCTACTAAGGTCTATAAAGTAACTGACAATAAAGATGGATAGATCGGACCAAGATTTGATATACCTCCTATACAATGGGTCTTAAAAATTCGCTTCTGTGACCTATGAAAACGTTAATACTCCGCCAAATTTGATGAAAATGCACAGTTTACTTCCTATTTGGACGAAAACATTAATAAATGTTTCGAATATAGCTGTTGGTCCTCGTTTCAGAATACCTACCATAATAAAGGTGCCCTGAAAAAGTAATCCATGTTATAATTTTGCATTTTATTTTATGAATATTTACATTCAATATGATCGGGTTCTCCTAATTATTTTCTCGTCATGTGAAAGTCACTCCAAAAATAATGTACGGTACTTTACGTATTCAATATCATGAACTAAAATGTTTCTGTAGGAAATTTCTACAAATGTTATACGCGTGCATCCTATAAATATCTATTATTATTTTCGTAATGATGTCTTAAATAATGCGTTAAATTAGTATAATCTTAAAACTGGTCAAATCTAATTCAAATGTAACCGTGTAACAGCAATATCCTCGATAACATTTTTACCAAGTAATTGCAAATTTAATGTAAAATATAGTAACATTACTATGTTCTGAATCCGTTTTGGCCCTCAATAATTTCTTTAATGGCAGACATAACATATTCGTTCCATAACTTTTAACCATTTCATGAATATGTTATATTTTTATACCCTTCACCACACTGTGGTACTGGGTATTATGTCTTTGTGCATATGTTTGTAACAGGCAAAAGGAATCAAGATAGACCCATGTTTCCTAATCACTTATATGTATATAATCACTTTCTGAGTCGATTTACGCATGTCCGTCCGTCCGTCTGACCATGTTAAATTGTAAACAAAGTACAGGTCGCATTTATGATCCGAATTGGATGAAATTTGACACAGCTCATTTGTTTGACCCAAGGACGAACCCCATTGAAATTGGGAAAAATCGGTTCAGATTTAGATATAGGTCCATATATATATTTTCGTCCGATTTAAGGTAAATGGCGTACCAAAGTCCCTATATATCTTTCGATTTGCACGGAATGTGGCATAGCGTACTGAATTAGGTCTAGAATGATGTGTGCAAAGTTTCGTGAAAATCGGTTCAGATTTAGATATAGCTCCCATATATAGTTTCGTCCGATTTCATGTAAATGGTGCACCAAAGTCCCTATATATCTTTCGATGTGCACGAAATTTGACAGAACGTACTGAATTGAGCCTAGAGTGATGTCTGCCCAGTTTCGTGAAAATCGGTCAAGATTTAGATATAGCTCCCATATATAGTTTCGTCCGATTTTATGTAAATGGTGCACCAAAGTCCCTATATATCTTTCGATTTGCACGAAATTTGGCATAACGTAATTGAGGCTAGTGTGGTGTCTGCCACGTTTCGACAAAATCGGTCCAGACTTAGATATAGCTCCCATATATATTTTCGTCCGATTTTATGTAAATGGTGCACCAAAGTCCCTCTATATATCTTTCGATTTGTACGAAACTTGGCATAACGTACTGAATTGAGCCTTGAGTGATGTCTATTAAATTTCGTGAAAATCGGTCCAGATTTAGATATATCTTCCATATATAGTTTCGTCCGATTGTATGTGAATGGTGCACCAAAGTCCCTATATATCCTTCGTTTTGCACGAAACTTGGCATAACGTACTGAATTGAGCCTTGAGTGATGTGTACTAAATTTCGTCAAAATCGGTTCAGATTTAGATATAGCTTCCGTATATAGTTTCGTCCAATTTTATGTTAAAAATTCACCAAAGTCCCTATAAATCTTTCGATTTGCACGAAATTTGGTATAACGTACTGGATTGAGCCTGGAATGACGTGTGCTGAGTTTCGTGAAAATCGGTTCAGATTAAGATATATATATTTCCGTCAGACTTAATGTACCAAAGTTCTAATATTGCATAGATCGATTGGTTTTAAGTAATTGACGCACCAAGGTCGATAGGAACAAAACGTAATGAAATTAGTATAATCCAACCTGTGACAAGTTTCGTTGAAATCGGTTCATATTTGGATATAGATTACACATATATTTTCGTCCGATTTTAAGTAAACGGTGCAAATGGTGTTTGTCAGATTGACATGAAATTTTGCATAACGACATAGCCCAACGGTCCAACATTTGTCCCATTGTAACAAACAAATGATATGCTTATAGATTGATCTAAGTTGATTCACATTTAGATAAATATCACATATTTTAGTTCATCCAATTTCATGTTAATTGTCCTATTTAATATTCCCATAGTGGTGAAGGGTATCATATAGTCGGCCCCGTCCGACTTTACTACTTTCCTTACTAGTTTTCTTTGCGAGTTTTCGGTTATCCTATGTAACGTTACAATTGATGTTTTTGTTTTTGCTGAAAGACAGACAAAACTGTCCGAGGGTTAAAATAAAAATTGCTTTTTTTTTCTAAACTCTGTCCTTTATATGATTTTAAATACAAAATTTTCGATTTTTATTCCAACAAAATTTATTTTGACTCTGAAAGGGTTAAATTACACACAACTTAAATCAGAAAAAATGAAACTTTTCATCTACTCCACTAATTCCAAAATTTGTTTAACAAATTGGATGAACTAAGTACTATAGACGTGGACAACTTTCAAAACAATATGATCTCTATATGCGTATAGACAACAGTGATACTAGTTTTTAGTATTCCACAGCAATCAAAATAAACACTTTTATAATAACCGTTTATTTAAATATTCAAATATTTGATTATCAGAAAAATATACCGAATTTTCGAAAAAAAGGTGAAAAATCAGTTTGCAAACATGGCCGCCCTCTGTTTTACTTCGGAATTATATGATATTGTGTCCCCATTTTAATGACTTTCCTCAGGACCGTCCTAATATCAACACATAGTTATTCTATTTCATATGATTGATATTATCCATATGATTGACACAAATACTTTGAATTGCATTAGGTACGGCTCTATTAAAGATATAATATCTCAATGTCCCTTGTGCACTCACTTCCACGCTCTTTAAACCAATATGAATAATTTATTGCGACAAATTATTTATGTAAAAATAATTTCACATACTAAATCATCTTCTGTGCACAGTCAATTGATCCTTACTCTATCAATATACAATATAAATACCGAAAAAAATCCTCTTTAAACTAGTCAAGGACTTTCATAAATATTGACTAATATTTGACCAAGTTTCAATAAATATTTTTTTTCCTTTGTTGGCCTAACACTTCTCAAATGATAAATGACCCTTTAAACGCAGATTGGTCATTTGTCGTCTGATTTTTTATTCTCTTTGCTGGTGCTGCTGTCGTTGTTGTTCTTTGATTTTTATTCTAAATTGTATAACATAAAACCAATAACCTACAAAAAAGGCTAAGCGCCGCCACCATTCATAGCTAACAGAGAGACATAAGAAGAAGAAATAAAAAGCAACAACCCACATTTATTGGCCTCAGTTAAAAAAATGCATTTTTTCTATCAAAAGGGAGAATTGAAATACATAAAAAATTACAACAAAAAGAAACAAAAATCGGCAGACATTTTAGCGGTCGTCTAAGTTCAAATGTTGATGGCAACGCTAAACAAGAAGAAACAAAAAATATGTATAGGAATACAACAATCGCGAAAAAAGCGCGAATAAAAGTGAAAAAGATAAGGATATGGAAAAAAGGGCTGGTTACATTTTTTCATTTTTCTTTTATTACAGTTCGTCTCTTTTATTATTTGTTTTTTTCGCTTCTTTAGACAACAAAAAAATTGGAAGGCAATAAACACCACAAAAAATAGCCGTTTTAAAGAGAAAGTGACAAGGAATTATTTGCTTCTGTTTTGACGGGATTTATAGCATTTTTGTACAGACTTAAATTGGATAGATATTTTAGATTTTATGTAAATGTAGAGATTATTAAATTTAAGCTAGTTTAAATTGTATATACATTTTATATTCACAATTTTAATACAATTAATTTTTTATATTTACTTCTCTTTGCAAATCCTCAGCACTATGGTCAGCATAATAAGGAAATTGGTGATCACAATTTTTGGCCCCCAACACCACCAACCACTGCAACAGCTGTTGGAAAGGTAAGTTCGAATAAAACAAATTTTTTAATCAATACATTTTTAATATTTTATGAAAAATCAAAAAAAAAAAATATTTTTAAACAAGTAAGTTTAACACACAAAAGAAAAAAACAGTAAGGAAAGTAGTAAAGTCGGACTGGGCCGACTATATGATACCCTCACTGCTGCACTATTTATAGTTTAATCTCAATCAGACACTCATTGATTATTTGGTGTACAATTAACATGAATAAATCGAAATTATATATGGAAGCTATGCTATATCTATATCTGAACCGATTTCAAGGAAACTTATCAGAGATTAATTTATATTAACTTCAGTACGTTGTGTCAATCAGCCTAGATATGGATATTTAGTGCACCATTTACCTAAAATCGGGCGAAACCGATTTTCACAAAACTTAGCACACGCCTTTCTAGACCTAATTTAGTGAACTATGCCAAAACTCATGCAAATCGTAGGATTTTCAAGGACTTTGGTGCACCATTTACGTAAAATCGGGCGAAAATATATATGGGAGCTACATATAAATCTAAACCGATTTTCACATAATTCAGTACGCTGTGCCAAAATTCGTACAAATCTAATGATTTTCAGGGACATTGGTGCAACATTTACCTAAAATCGGGCGAAACTATGTATGGGACTATATCTAAATCTTAACCAATTTTCACGAAATTTAGCACACGTGTTTCTAGACTTAATTCAGTACGCTATTCCAAAATTCGTACAAATTGAACGATTTTCAGGGACTTTGGTGCACCATTTACTTAAAATCGGACGAAACTATATATGGGAGCTACATATAAATCTAAACCGATTTTCACATAATTCAGTACGCTGTGCCAAAATTCGTACAAATCTAATGATTTTCAGGGACTTTGGTGCACCATTTACTTAAAATCGGACGAAACTATATACGGGAGTTATGTACATCTGAACCGATTTTCACGAAATTTAACACACGTCATTCTAGACTTAATTTAATACGCTATGCCAAAATTCTGGCGAAACTATATATCTAAATCTGAAACTATTTTCACGAGACTTAGCACACGTCATTCTAGACTTAATTTAGTACGCTATGCCAAAATTCCTGAAAACCGAAATTTGCAGGAACTTTGATGAAACATTTACCTAAAATCGGGCGAAACTATATATGGGAGATATATCTAAATCAGAACCGATTTTACCGAAATTTAGTACACATCATTGTTGACTTAATTTAGTACGCTATGCCAAAATTGGTGCAAATCTAATGATTTTTAGGGACATTGGTGCACCATTTATCTAAAATCGGGAGACATTTACCATATATGGGACTTATATCTAAATCTGAACCGATTTTCTCCAATTTCAATAGGTTTCGTCCTTGGGCCAAACCAATGGGCTGTGCCAAATTTCATCCAATTCGGATCATAAATGCGACTTGTACTTTGCTCACAAAAATACATGGACGGACTGACGGACATGCATAAATCGACTCAGAATGTGATTCTATGCATATTCCCAAAAGGAACCATGGGTCTATCTCGATTCCTTTTGCCTTTTACAAACATATGCACAAAGACATAATACCCTGTACCACAGTGTGGTGAAGGGTATAAAAAGTGTCAGTCTGTATTGCCGACAGATGTACACCCCAGCCTATGGTTTGCGGAGGTCTATGGAATTAGACCAGAAGAGTTTGTCTATAAAAATGTATATTTTAATGTTTGTGGGTGAGGTACCAGAAGGAGCGAGGAGACGTGGAACATGATCTAGACTTGGTAAAAATATTACGATTACGCAAAATTTGGATCAAATTAGACATTCCATTCGTTTGATATTGGATTTATAAAAAATTGAAAATTTTGACTCTTTGTGGGAGAGGTATTTGAAGGAATACGCCGATATGTTCCACCTTACAACTATATACAGGCTTAAATCGGATAGTCCGTTCGCATGATATTACAAAACAAATTTTCAGCAAAATGTTGAGTTTGACTAAAATCCCCAAAAGACCACGCCTTTTTCTTAAAAAAAATTCTTCAAAAATTCACGCCCTTTTGTTAAAAAACGCTGTCTGTCAGTCAGTTGAAATCACATTATAGCTCGCAATATTTAAGATAGCGATTTGGAATTTGGTACATATATTGCTACTACTCCTACCAAACGCCATAAACCATTTAACGCATTTGCAATACCAATCACCCTAGGAGTAATTGCAATGTCAGAGAAAAAATTCAAAGCTGTCTTTTCATTGTGTTTTCAGCAGACAAACAGACGGACATGGCTAAATCCACATAACATTTTTTTCTGATTCGTCTCCAGCGAATCTTTCGAGGCGTTGCAAATGAAATGACAAATTTATTTTATCCAGCTTGAGATGGGGTTATAATTATAGCTCTGTGGGTTCTTCAAATATTATTTAAGAAATATACCCTTATAGCTCCGGCAGGTATAATAATATTCTTTACAAAATTCAGAGTTATAGTTCTAAGGATCAATATTTAAACAAATACTGCATTAGCATTAAAGTACCTTGATAATATTCGGTAAGCATTTCAGGAATGTAGCTCTGAGGGTTCTACAAAAAAAAACTAGTGAGGAAAGCAGTAAAGTCGGACTAGGCCGACTATATGATACCCTTCACCACTATATATCGCTATATATCGAAACCAGAACCGATTTTTCCAAAGTTTCGGAAAAATCGGAAAAAAGATCATTCTAGACTTAATTCAGTACGCTGTGCCAAATTTCATGCAAATCGAAAGGTATATAGGAACTTTGGTGCACCATTTACATAGAATCGGAAAAAACTATATATGGGAGCTATATCTAAATCTAAACCGACTTTCATGAAACTTAGCACACATCATTCTGGACCTAATTCAGCACTCTATGCCAAATTTCATGCAAATCGAATGATATATAGGAACATTACCTTAAATCGGACAAACTATATATGGGAGCTATATCTAAATTTGAACCGATTTTCTCGAAACTTGGCACACATCATTCTGCACCTAATTCAGTACTGTATGCCAAATTTCATGCAAATCGAATGATATATATGGTGCACCATTTACCTTAAATCGGACGAAACTATATATGGGAGCTATATCTAAATCTGAACCGGTTTACTCAAAACTTGGCACACATCATTCTGGACCTAATTCCGTACTCTATGCCAAATTTTGTACAAATCGAATGATATATAGGGACTTTGGTGCACCATTTACCTTAAATTGGACAAACTATATATGGGAGCTATATCTAAATCTGAACCGATTTTCTCGAAACTTGGCACACATCATTCTGCACCTAATTCAGTACTGTATGCCAAATTTCATACAAATCGAATGATATGTAGGGACTTTGGTACACCATATACCTTAAATCGGACGAAACTATATATGGGAGCTATATCTAAATCTGAACCGATTTTCTCGAAAGTTGGCACACATCGTTCTGCACCTAAGTCAGTACTCTATGGCAAATTTCAAACAAATCGGAAGATATAGAGGGACTTTGGTTCCACATTTACCTTAAATCGGACGAGAATATATATGGGAGCTATATCTAAATCTGAACCGATTCTTCCCAATTTCAATAGGGTTCGTCCTTGGGCCAAATAAGTGACTTGTGCCAAATTTCATCCAAGTCGGATCATAAATGCGACCTGTACATTGTACATTGGACGGACAGACGGACATACATAAATCGACTCAGAAAGTGATTCTATGCATATTCTCAAAAGGAACCATGTGTCTATCTCGTTTCCTTTTGCCTGTTACAAACATATGCACAAAGACATAATACTCTGTACCACAGTGTGGTGAAGGATATAAAAATTTAAAAAATACCACTTCTAGCTTTTATGGATCCGTGAATAATATAAAAAATCAGCTCATATTGGGATGATGATCCACAGACATTTATTAACAAAATATTTAAAAGTTGTTAAAACAAAACCTTTAAAAATCTACCACAGATTAAATCAGCAAAAATGCACATACAACATAAAAGAAATACTACAACATAAAAGAAAACTGGAAATAAAAAAATAGAGAAATTCTTTTTTTTCGAGAAGTCTAACAAAAAATCCGTCTAGGATATAACGTTTTTATGTTTTTCTCTAGATTATGCACCGCCAAGGGGAGCAATAACATTTCTTCATTGGCGGCCATAAAAATAAAAAAACTTGCTAACAAAAGGGAATTCCAGAAAGGTTTATTTTTGTTTGTTTTGCAATGTTTAGCTATATTTTGTTGTTCCCTTCCAAGGGGTATCTCTTTAGTTTATTGTGTCTATGTTTATATAATTTTTTTGGTACATATTTTTTTGCTACGTTTAGATTCAGTAGAATAAAGCCGGCTATGTTTTTTTTTATTTGGAAGAATTTGTGTACTCCAAAAAAAAAAAAAAAATACAATATATGAACGTAGGTCATGTTCATGTTATGTTTTTGTTTTTTCCCTCATTCTTTCTATTTTTATGTTAGAAAAAATATTTTTTTTCTAGATTTGTTTCCGTTGTTATTTTTATTATTTGCTTGAATTGATTTTATGTGACTCGCCACGACGACCAGACCGGTCATTTTGGCCATTCATCGTCCCATTCCACTCAAATGATGCTAAACAATTCAGAAAGGCGTTCACAAAAATCGGCATAAAGGGCAGTTTTAGTCTGTATTTTAGTTGTTGTTATTTTTATTTTTTAACAAATGTTTATTTTTTTCGATGTGGCCATAATAGAATTTTAACCTATATCCGTTGTTTACATGGCTCAATAGATTGTTTGTTGGATTTCATAGTTGGTAGTTTCCTTTATACATCTGGGTTTTTGTTGGCAATATTATTTAAAGTGTTATGATTCGGTTATGAACAATATTTGCACTAGATTGAATACGATTTGTGGGTAAATATTTTTGTCAGCAGTAGCAATTGGTTGAGATTTAGAAATTTTAGAAAATAACAATAGAACTCATGAATGAATTTTTGGAATATGTTTAAAGAGCTCTATATATGACTGGATACAAATTGCAAAATATTTAAAACATACATAACAATTAGATTAGGAGGACAGATTTAACTCTGTTTTTTTCGGTTAATAACAGATTCATTCCAAAATAATGGGATTAGAAATAGAAGTCGTAATATTTTCTTCAAAGGCACAAAAAACCCAACGGCGAGTAAAATTCTGTTTAAGTGTGGTAATTTTAAAATTATTTTTACATTAGTAAAAAAACATTTAAATTTTTTAACCCGAATTTGGAACGAGGTATGATTGAAAATGTATAATAAACTGCAAACGAAATGATATACATTAGTTACCGTTATTTTGAAACAAATTAAATATCATGTGGCCAAAGCGTTGCATTTCTTTGGCTCGCCGCAAAATTATTATGTTGCTGGAAAACTAAAATTATAATATCATGCGAACAGAGTATCCAATTGAAAACTATGTAGCAAAGCTATACTAAGTCCTCTCCTATCTCCTCACAAAGGTTCTACATTTTGAAAATGTCTAAATCTCGCAATCTCTCAAATGATTGCACATTGTAATATTTTGATCAATGGGTCGATTATGGATAGCGACCAAAATCCAGTTACGATTTCAACTGGCAACGCCACTGAAATAAAACTTAACATTACGAATATCAACTTTTCTCAGTTGCCGTCGATAATACTATTTAACACTTTTGAAACTAAAATATTGTAAACAAACAAATGAATACAATATTTCAGAAAAACTAATTATATGTTATGATAAGCTCAATGGAACAATTTTTTGATGATGAAAATGATGTGCAAGGCGTATCATCTATTAGAAGGCATTTAAGAGATAAATCCAATCCATTAGAACTACCATCCGTACTGTGAGTAGATGTTTATGTTTAGAGAAATGTTCTATCAACTGCTCATTTTAGCACGATAACTCAAAAACTAATAACCCAATCGATTTCAAATTTTTACACGTTTCTCTGTGAGTGTATAGCTATCGTATGAACTAGGATAAAGCCAATCATTGAAGATCTTCCTTATTTTTTAAGTTGGTTTTTGGTCAAAAATCGGCGATTTTCCAAAAATATTTTTTCAATATTTTGATAATTTTAGAGCGAAGTCAATAATCCTAGTTCATACGAGAGCCAGACATGTACTCTTTCTAACACCATTGGAATTTTCGGATTTCGATGTTCCAGTGAGGAGTTATCATGCCCGCCTTCAAAAATAAGGACATTTCTTTGATCACAAAAACAACAACAAACATTTTTTGTAAATTATTTTTCTTCCTTTTTAAATCTTCAAATATATATGTGCAAAGTTACAACAATTAACAAGCATTGGTATTGATTTACCAGCCCATTGAAAATCTTGAAAAATTAAAATCGAGAATAGGTGGGGTTCCCTTAAGGCGTATTTTCGGCTAACAAAAGATGCCTAGTTTCCGAAAAGCCCGACTGTCAACAGCAATTCCTCCTTTCATAAAAGTGTGTACAGCTCTGAGGTTTTTTGCGGAGGCAATGACTTCAACCTTGCCATGGCTCAATACACAATGTCGGTGGTTTTGACCGAAGTTGTCCGGCTAATAGAGGAAAAATTGTGTAAAATGTAGATTTTTTCCAAATTAACAGAGGAGGAAAATGAGAAGAATAACAATTTGTATACCCTTCACCACACTGTGGTACAGGGTATTATGTCTGTGTGCATATGTTTGTAACAGGCAAAAATAATCGAGATAGACCCATGGTTCCTTTTGAGAATATGCATAGAATCACTTTCTGAGTCGATTTATGCATGTCCGTCCGTCCGTCCCTCTGTCTGTCCATCTTAAATTGTAAACAAAGTACAGGTCGCATTTATTATTCGAATTGGATGAAATTTGGCATAGCTCATTTATTTGGCCCAAGGACGAACCCTATTGAAATTGGGAAAATCTGTTCAGATTAGATATAGCTCCCATATATATTTTCGTCCGATTTAAGGTAAATAGTGCCTCAATGTCCTTTTATATCCTTCGATTTGCACGAAATTTTTCGCATAGCGTACTGAAAAAGGTCTAGAACAATGTGTGTTAAATTTCGTGAAAATTGGTTCAGATTTAGATATAGCTCCCATATATAGTTTCGGTAAACAGTGCACCAAAGTCCCTTCATATCCCTCGATTTCCACGAAATTTAGCATAGCGTACTGAATTGAGTCTAAGTTTCGAGAAAATCGGTTTTGATTTATATATATATCCTTCGATTTTCACGAAATTTGGAGTTAAGTTCCGTCTGTTAAGTTTCGCTAAAATCGGTTCAGATGTAGATATACCTCCCATAAATATTTTCGTCTGATTTTATGTGAATGGTGCACCTAAGTCCCTATATATCCTTCGATTTGCATTTGGCAATTTGGCATAGAATGCTGAATTGAGTCTAGAATGATGTGTGGTAAGTTTCGGGAAAATCGGTTCAGATTTAAATAGAGCTCCCAGATATGCATATGTATTCGTCCGATTTTACATAAATGGTGCACCAATCTCCTAATGTTTGTCCGATTAACACGAAATTACGCACAACGTATCAAATTGAGACTTGAATGACGTTATTGCGTTCTGTAGAAATTGGTGCAGATGCAACCATAGCTTCCATAGACGACTCTAAATCTGTCCGAATGAAATTAAATTTATCATAGCTTGCAGAAAGACATGAGTATGTTCCTTCGAGGTAACATTGACATGTAATTGTAAAGATAAATATGTACAACTTACACAAAGTGGTGAAGGATATCATATAGTCGGCTCCGTCCGATTTTACTGCTTTCCTTACTGGTGTTATTCGAAAACAAAATTCCCGGGTGTTGTCGGATGTATAGATGCCATACACGTACATATCATGGTCCCAAAAGAAGATGTTCACCATTTTGTAGTAATTTTAACCATTATTCCAAGAAAATTTCAGAAACCAGAAATAAATGGTTGCCGACAAATTCTATTTGAAGCAACTGAGGTTGACAACATTTGCCATCCATAATTCAAATTTGGCAACTAGCAACGTCACTAAACTATGGTTACCATCCGTAATCGACAAACAAGTTTAATGTATCTGTAGCAAACATTGATTCTTTTGAAATAATTTCGACTATTCTTTGACTAATATTGGGCATTATCTCAGCCATAACGTGATGCATGTTAGTTTTTAAGGCTCAAAAGTTGAAGGTTTGTGCGGATAAACACTGTCTGTCGGACCAGTTGCCACGACGAGAAAATTACGCGGTCTGGAAATGTCTCTTGCAATATAACCATATTCGCTCGAATTCTATAATTCTACAATAGCAGGTAAAAAATTAATTATTGTATGATTTTTTCGAAGAAGTAAAGTCCAATCACACCTTCGAACCATATAGCTATATAGCGCAAACGGTGACTTTTTCTGGATGTAATGGTCTCTCTTCAATTGCATGACGATTCTCTGCACCCCAAATACGATTCAGTTTTTTTACGTACCCACCGAGTGAGAAATGTGATTCAACGTTGCAGAAAATTGTCGTCCATAGCCTGTTGTGCAAGCACACATTCTACGTATCTACGATTTGAGATGGGTGAGATGGGCTTTTTATCAATGTAGGTCTATATGCAAAATACGTCATAATATCCGATAGGACAGTCCAAATTCTTGAGAACGTCGAGGAATCAACACATTTACGAATCCTTGAAACAGTCCTGAAATGTGCTTTTTGGTTAAGCCAACACTGGCTGTATCGATTTTTCATATGACATATAATATTCACTTCCACAATTTCGAAGTAATCTGACTCATCGTTGACGATGTTCAACAGCTCCTGCACGATATCAATGCGATATTGTTGTTGCTCAAAATTTAGCAGTCAAGGAACAATCTTCGATACAGCACATTTCGTGCCATTAACATCCCTAACAATTAAAGAAAATTCAAAACCCTGGCTTGAAGTCGGACCTATATAGATTTTTGAACCTACTTTAAATATTTTATAGACATGTCATCATTCTATAGACATGAAACCGAACAAAAATATCTATACGAGCTATACCTAAATCTGTAGGTCTATGCAGTAACTTTTAACAACTATCGATATTTTTAAATTTCTTTTGTTGTTTGTAACAGGCAAATGGAAACGAGATAAACATATGGTTCCTTTTGAGAATATGCATAGAATCACTTTCTAAATCGATTTATGCATGTCCGTTCGTCCGTCCGTCTGTCCATGTTAAATTGTCAACAAAGTACAGGTCCCATTTTTTATTCGAATTGGATGAAATTTGGGACAAGCCAAACCCTATTGAAATTGGGAAAAATCGGTTCAGATTTAGATATAGCTCCCATATATATTTTCGTCCGATATAAGGTAAATGGTGCACCAAAGTCCCAGTATATTTTTTGATTTGCACGAAATTTGCCACAGCCTAATAATTTGGGTCTAGAATGATGTGTGTTAAGTTTCCTGAAAATCGGTTCAGATTTAGATATAGCTTCTATATATATTTTCGGCCGATTTAATGTAAATGGTGTACCAAACTCCCTATATATCCTTCGATTTGCACAAAATTTGGCATAGCGTACTGAATTGATTCTAGAATGATGAGTGGAGAGTTTCAGAAAAATCGGTTCAGGTTTTGATTTAGCTTACATATGTATTTTGATCGGATGTCTGATTGAAATTAAATTTTTAACAGCGAATAGCGTGTATCAATTTTTCTTTAAATTGTTTTCCATAAATTTGTCCCATGGTCAAGATCTGCCCGAATGAAATTTAATTGATCATAGGTTGCAGAAAGACATCAGTATGTTCCTTCGGGAACATTAACATGCAATTGTACATATGTAGAATATACCCAAAGTGGTGAAGGGTATCATATAGTCGGCCCAGTCTGACTTTACTACTTTCCTTACTGTTTTTTTTTTTCAATACATTCCATACAATGGCGGCTATTGTTATATCCTATTTATTAAACCTAACATAATTTCATGGTAACATTTAATAAACAACTGTTGTTTTTTTTTCTTTTCAGACCAAAATGAATGATCACCACAACAATTTACAAAAAGGTAATTTTTGTTTTTTAGAACCACGAATAGTTGCTCTAAAAATATATGCATACAAATTGTTTAACTAGTAATTTTGCTTTCAATTACAATTGTAGAAAATATCATAACTGATCTCTACCGCAATCTCCAAAAATTTAATATGAGTTAAGTGGCTAAATGCCTGTATATATAACCTTTACCCACATACTCACACACACACTCTCTGGCACCGAGAATGCCAAACAAAAATAGCAAACATTTTCAAATAGAAATAATGCCAAACATGTTGTAAAAGCTAATAGAAGAAATTGTTGTCGCCGTAAACTAAACGGGGGAGAGACAACGTACAACAGATGCTAACAACTTGTTAACATAAATTCCATGCTATAGACTAACAAAAAAAAAAAATGGAACGAACGAACAAAAAAATAAATAACAAAATATTCACACACTCCAAAACATGGCTAAAAAAACTACAAATGCAAACTTATCTTGCCAGGAGCAAAGTGCTTAGCTTATAATATTAATGGAAGAGGGCACTTGTAGGGGGCCTTAGTAATTACTGCAATGGAGTTTTGCGACAAACTCTTAACTAGGCCTAAATGACGAATAAGTGGACCTTATTGGATGTTTTTGTTCCGCATTCAGCCGTAATTTGGTATTTCGTGTTTTTGGAGGCATAATATATTGCCCTTGTGAGTTTTAAGATTGGAGGCATATTTTGTTGTTGTATAGCTGTGTATTTTCTTCTATACAGTCTGATTGTGCTTCTAACTCCAGATTCAAAAAATCGGTGCCCTGTATAGGTTGAGTCCATAATGATGGTGGGTAATTGAGTAGGTGGACCATTACAACATGCCTGACAGATATTAGCCATCTATTCTAGCCCCGTTCAAATTGGAACGACTACAACACCCTGATTTAATTTGTACCATATTCACTCGAGTTTATTTCGGTGGCTTAAATTTTCGGTGATGGGTGGTCATCCTGTATTTGAATTGCTTCCTCAACTACATCAGTGTAAACATATTTCAATTTTGCTTGATATACCTGTTGAACTAGAGGCTCTCTTTTGTACCTCTGGACCACTCCCTTAATAACGTGAGTATGTTTGCTGATGTGCATTTTGCTTGCCGATCAGATTTTATACAACCTTCCAACAATTCCAGCAGAATATGAATTGGGTCGTCTATACCCGATCTCTGTTATACCAAAACCAGTCTTCTGCGTCTCGATGGCTGTTGCTTTCACTGGGGTGTTTGTTCTGCGAACGACTATTGAACTTCTGTTTTTTGATAGCGGAAATTATCGACCCATCGGCCTGTTCATGCACAGGTATGATCTGTAATTGATCTATCGGAGTCAAAAAATTTCACCATGTCGCAGTTTTCAGGCGGGTATTTTGGCAGGATTGAATGTTTATCCATTGTTTAGCACAGATCGGCCCATCTCTAACAAAAAAGTTTCTTTATCAGTTCTCTAAATATTGCTGGCTATTGTCTGGATAATGTTCTTTTTGCTCATCACCTTATGTGACCCTAGAACCTGCACATTCAGCGATACCGTTAACTTCGTGGCGCATATTTGCATAATCGTCGTATGGAAAATGTGTATTCAATCGATAGCAAATGTCATCAACTTTTGGCCCAGGCACAATGAGTGTCAAGTACTTGATATTCGTTATAATTTAATCGCGGTCCGTTGGGCGTGAAGTTCGATAAAGGTAGAGGTTAAACAATTTCGTAAATATTACCCCTCTGTACTGATCTTTGAGTTCTGGTTTTTGAATATCACATACCACTGGCGTCCGAACATATATTTTAGGATTTAACGCTTCAAACATGTATAGATTCTAGTTCATTCGATGTCCTCGAACAGTATCAAATGTTTTTGATAAATCAATATCACGTCAGGTTCTGTTTGAGTCCTTTCGTAATATAGAAAGTTGTTTTCGTGCTGTGCTGCTTCCGAAAACCGTATTGATAGGCAGTATTCTCTAAAGCTTGGGAATAGTAAGGAGTCTTAGCTATTAGCGACCTCAGTGAAATCATTGCCTGGTTTCGGGTTTACCCTGTCGTTTCAAGACTCCGAATCTTATAAGGATGGCTAGCGGCAAATATATGACCTTGGTTAGGTTAAATTCACCTTGCTTGGCTTCAGTAGTCATGGGGAACTAATAGGTTGGTTAACAACAAATTGAAGGCTAGGTATTCTACTCCTTGTTCATTCAGTTGCTTCAATACTACTTTAGAGATTCCATCAGAACGGAGATCTGTCACTTCAGCGCCGATAAGTGATGCAGATGTTAAATCATCCATCTTACCGTTGCCTACAAAATTACTTATAATTAATATCTATGGTCTTCTGTGAGAGAGAGAATAGAAATGTTGAGGATAATGTTCATACATTCGCAAAAACTCGTGCTGTACAATTTTTTTCCGTTAACTATTTTTGAAAATCGCATAACTTGTTTTATAATACGAATTTTAGTACCCATGATCAACAAAGAGGCTGTACGGGTTATAAAGGCCCTCCTAAACAAATGCCTATTTTCTTTTTCCTGTAGAAGAAACTCCATACAATACCAACATAGCACACTAAGTCAAATGACAAGTAAATGTTGTAGACCTCCCCGGTGACGTAAAACAATTTCGTCTTTAAAAATTTAACAACGTTGATGGCAAAACCTCTTGACCACAAACTGCGGCATATTGAGTGCGGGGGAAGCAAGAGAACAAAGTGAAATATGTACTATTGCCTTGTTAAGTTTTAAGATTAGTGGAAGATTAAATCAGTGGAGGAGGGGTTGCTCTCTGCTATCTTCCTTTGTTGGTGATTACTGCCGTTAATGTTTTTGTTGTTGTTGCTGTTCCCTGCTACTGTTTGCTTTTGGTTGGTAAGATGATATCAGTGTTAAACAAAGACAAGGAAGAAGATCAAGATTATAACAACTTGAGAATAGATACGGATTACGTAGATGCTGATAATCGATCTTTAAGCAAGCAAGCAAGAAAAAAGTAACAACAGCAACATAAAAAAACGAAGATATTGTTTTTTGCTTGTATGTTTTTCTTAACGACATTTAAATTGTGCACCGAACATGTTATGTTAATCATTGCCAATAGGTAACGAGGAGTGTTTGTGAATGTATTGGTTAACTCTGCGATATTGAGGACTTACTATTTTTTCTTCCAAGATTGGAATATATATCTCAACTAAAAAGATGATATTTTTTTGTCTTAAAAGTAAAAAAAATATCGAAGAGTAGTCCGATGACTTCATTAAGTAGTTCTGGTTAATTTCTTTGGAGAGGGTTTATCATAATTTTTCTATATGATGTATGTGGCTGCCATAGGTCCATTGTAGCTTTAAATTATGGGTATCCCTAATAGATGTCTAGACATATTTATATTGTGTGGTTATGTTTCACTGATAATATATTCAATAGTTCTCCCTCCTTCTTCTCGTTTCTCCAACTGGGGTATTTTTGTTTTTGTAGGATTTTCCTCATATTTAACTAATTTTTATATAAACCGATATCTGTAATTTTTTTATTATATCAGAGCCAAAAGTTAGGTTAAAAACGTCTTCCTATATAAAGGCGGATTGATATGTGTAACTTTTGATTCGGTTAAGATATATTTCCCATGGAAATTGTGCCCCAAATAGCAATATGGAATTTCGCACAATAAGTGTAAAAATTATGTTCTGTTAAAATCGGTTGAGATTTAGATATAGCACCTAAATGTCCATCTGTCCGATTACATAAAAGGTACACACAAAAATCCAAATAAACAAGTCAAAAAATAAACCAGTAAGGAATGTTCAAAAGTCAGACGGGCCGACTATATGATACGCTCCACCACTTTGGATATATACGAGATATGCTAATATATACAATATCCTATATATATATATATATAACTTATAGACATATAATTTTTAGAAGACCATTGAAATGGAATGGGGCGAAACTAAATGTATGATCTACATAGATATTTGAACAAAGTAAAAACTCAATGCATTGTATGTCAATCGGATTCCTTTGTGTACCATTTGTATCAATATCGAGCAAAATAATGTATGTGGAGCTATATGTAAATCTGGATCTAATTGAGCAACCGTGGCATATACCGTTTGGTATGCTGCAGCACAGAGCGCTGTTCACAATTTTATCTCGTGTATATGGAACAGACGTAGGCTCCTCGGTGCACCATTTATCAAAAACCGGAAGAAAATGTATATGGGAGTTCTATATAAATCTGAACCGATTTTCACAATACGGAGTATACATTAATAAGGACCTATCTCAATACGTTGTGCAAAATGTTGTATCAATCGTAAAATCCTTGGGAGTTTGGTGCACCATTTACCAAAAAATCATTTATCCAAATCTAAACCGATTTTCACAAAACTTCGCATAGATCAATGGGGACATATTTTAATACGCTGTGCAAAATGTAGTCTCAAGAGAAAAAAATATTGAAAGTTTGCTGAACAATTTACCTAAAATCGGACGAAACTATATGTGGGAGCTATATCTAAATCTGAACCGATTTCAAAAAACTTCATAAATATCAAACAGGACCTAATTTAGTAGGCTGTGCAAAATTTTGTCTCAATCGGACAAATATTGGGAGTTTGGTGCACCACTTCCATATAATCGGATAAACTATATAAGGGAGAAATATATCTAAAACTGAACCGATTTCATCAAAACTTCACGTACATCAAACTTGACCTAATCTAGTACGCTGTGCAACATATTGTCTTAATCTGTATAATATTGGAAGTTTGGTGCAACATTTACCTACCTAAAATCGGACGAAACTATATATGGGAGCTATATCTAAATCTGAACCGATTTCCACGAGACTTGGCACACGTCATTCTAGACTTAATTCAGTACGCTATGACAAAATGCGTGCAAATCGAATGATTTTCAGAGGCTTTGGTGCACCAATCACCTAAAATCGGGCGAAAATATATGGGAGCTATCTCTAAATCTGAACCGATTTTCATGAAACTTAGCACACATTCAGTTCAGTACGCTATGTCAAATTTCGTGGAATTCAAAAGAAATTAAATCGGACTAAATCGGAAAATATATATGGGAGCTATATCTAAATCTGAACCAATTTTTCCCAATTTCAATAGGGTTCGTCCGTGGGTCAAACAATAAAGCTGTGCCAAATTTTATCCAATTCGGATCCTAAATGCGACCTATACTTTGTTTACTATTTAACATGGACAGTCGGACAGATGGACGGACATGCATAAATCGACTCAGAAAGTGATTCTATGCATATTCTCAAAAGGAACCATGTGTTTATCTCGTTTCCTTTTGCTGTTACAAACATATGCACAAAGACATAATACCCTGTACCACAGTGTGGTGAAGGGTATAAATAGCCAAAAAAAGATATACCAAAAAGAAACGATTCAAAAATTTCCAAAAAAAATAGAAAACATGACTTAATGGGGAATCGTAGAAGAGAAATTACAGGAAACCGAAATAAACAAGCTGTATGTTTATTTGCTGTTTGAAAATATTATACATAAATATCCTTCCTATAGTTGAAAAATAGAAATAAACATATAAAACTATCACAGGCCAAAAATCAGAAATAGTTCTTCATCCAAAAATATGAGACTTAGCAATCCATACAAAAATCAACGGGTCTTTTGAAATAGACCTTCCAGCACTCAATCTTCAATATTCTTCCAAAAATGTCGATTAACCTCCTTCATAGCAATTCTTCAAAATACACGCTTGGACCCCTCAAAGTCCTTCTAAAAATCCTCGCATGTATCCTTCACAGTCCTTCCAAGAAACCACTCTTATTATCCTGAATGTTATTGGAAAAATATATATAAGAATGTCCTTGACAGTTTTTTTTCTAAAATACACGTCAATAATTTTGAATGTCCTTTACAAAAAAATATTTTAAAATTCAGCACTCATAGCTTTGAATTGTCTTGGCAAAAATTATAAAAGAACTCCACCGTTGTGTGGGGGACATGCGCTATACATTAAGAACCCAAAATATTTATTTCCGCCCAATTCGATTTACAAAAGTGTTCAAAACCCCCAAAATACCGGTTATTGGGAGGTACCTTTATATGGGGGCTACACCGCAATATGGACCGATATATCACATTTACCATACCAAACATCATAGGAGTACTAGCAATGTATGTGCAAAACTTCAGACCTCTATCTTAAATATTGCGATCTCCATCGTGATTTCAATAGACGGAGAGACGAACACACATAAATCGAAAAATATTTTTTTTATCAAAAATATATACTATTAAAGTTCTCCGGTGAATATTTCTAGGAATGACAAATTTAATATACTCTCCACCTTTTGTGTAGGGTATAAAAATTCAATCCATGCTTTTTATCCTGGAAGTTCTTAAAAAAATAATATTGTAAAAATAAATTGTAAACTTTTCCTTTCATTTTCTTAATCATATCATTCATAATATCATTCCGAGCCGATATTTGTCAACAAAGCTTATGTTTCGACATTACTTCTATAAAAAAGGTTCGTCCATTTTTAATTTTTTGAAGATCATAGTTTCATTTTCCAACATATGTAGCTATGGTCTGCAAAATAAGTTGTTTTAATCATATTGTATGGTATCCATCCTAATATTATTTATTATACTTAGACAAAACAGTCCTAACATTCCAAACATATATCAATTCTTCACCCACATTCGCAACCCACCAATCGGGGCAAACTAATCTTACAATGAAAGTCTTGTTATGAGAAAAATCATAAATCACACGCCGACACATTCCAGTTGTCAATTGGTGGCAGCGAGTTGTAGCTTTCCATTTGTAGACAACCATAACTAATATTTTGCTAAAGAAAAGTTTAATTAAAACGCTCGAAACGATCACACAGCAACAGATCGGTGACAAAAAGCGGGCAGGCAACAGCTTTTGAGTAATTTCAAGTCAAGCCAAGTTTTTTTTTTTTTTTTTTGCTAGTTGAAAGACGAAGTACATACATTTGTTCCACCATTTCTAACCAATCTATGGATCGCCGTACACCCGCAAATATAGATTGGTGACAATAGTTCAAAGAAATACCGCCCGCTCTTTTCAAACGGCCATTGGACAAATAGTCAATCGTAAAAATCGAGTTATGGTTAAAACAAACTCCATTGCCATTACCAAGTATGGTTGCTCAATAGGTGGCGCCAGCAACATGGTGCACTGTTTCCATCATCTGCTGCTACTGCTGACACAGTTAGCTGTCTTGGCCACACTATGTCGACATGACATAAATGACATATTGTAGAGAACTATGAGACAGACGGGAAAGCACAAGACACTTAGCCTGTTTGGCTAGCTGACCGTCTGATCAATAGAATTTTAACATCATCATTATTATTAATTGCAATAAAATGTCCGTTGTCTTTAGTTTACTTTGACATTAACTTTGATTTTTTTGCTGTTTCCCTTTTTCTGATATATTATTCGTTTCACTTTTAGGTCATTTCATAGATGACAATCGTTTGGATCATCATGCGGTGACACCACAAGGTAAGTTATAAACAGCAACTGGTGAAAGGTTTAAATTAATTAACAAATTATATTGTTGTACATACAATATTTTGAGGAACATAAAAAAGTCATGCTATTTTAATATACAATACACATAATAGGGTATGAAACATTTTGTTTCAATCGGACAAGCTTAGAGTTTTGGTGCTTACTTCACTTACTTAGCTGGCTTGTTACAGAAGGGTTGTTCCATAAGCCGAGCTTAAACCACTAAGGAAAGTAGTAAAGTCGGACTGGGCCGACTATATGATACCCTTCACCACTTTGGGTATATTCTACATATGTATCCTAACATATGTAGAATATATCTGAATCGCTTGGCTTGGTCTTCTCGCCGTTTACTGCCAGACCCACCTTAACAGACTTCTTTTCAATATGTTCAAAGGTGGCTGTTACCGCTCGCAATGTTCGACCCATTATATCGATGTCATCGGCGTAGGCGAGTAACATGTGTTGTTTGGTGTACAGAGTGTCATTTCTGTTCACCTTTGCGTCTCGTATGACATTTCCAGCAGGATGTTAAAAAGATCACACGACAAACTGTCACCTTGTCTGAATACTCGTTCGGTATTGAAGCGCTCCGATAGATGCAGGAATGCCGAACGCAGACATGGATTTAAACACCTCTGGACGGATAGGGCGTCGAATGCGGCTTTATAGTCGACAAATAGGTGGTATGTGTCGATGTGTTTTTCGTGGGTCTTTTCCAGGATTTGGCGCAGAGTGAAGATCTGGTCATGGTGGATTTGCCAGGTCTGAAGCCGCATTGGTATGGTCCGATGATGTCATTGACCATTGGCTTCAATCGTTCACACAGCACACTGGATATACCTTTATAGGCGATAGGAAGGAGACTTATTCTTCTATAGTTAGCACATATCGCCTTGTCTCCTTTTTTGTGCACTGGACACAGGATGCTGAGGTTCCAATCATTGGGCATGCATTCATCTATGTTGTCGGATGTTTCTTCATGAAGGCTGAATTTTTCTGACGGTGGGGCCAAAGATATTTTCCCTTCCGATTTTTGCATTAAAATCTTCCAGCAGAATTTTAATGTCATGGCCAGGGCAACGGTCATATGCTGTTTCTAGGCGCTCGTAAAATATGTCTTTGGTCGGTTCATCGTTATCTTCGGTCGGAGCATGGGCGCAAATGAGACTGATGTAAAAGAACTTCGCTTTTATACGGATTATAGCAATTCGCTCATCTACTGGAGTGAATCTGGAGACAAGGTCTATTATTCTCCTGTTAACCATAAATCCGCAGCCAAATTCATGTCTCGTTTCATGGCAGCTATAATACAGGGCGTAATCGTCTGATTTACTTACGCCTGTCCCTTTCCATCGCATTTCCTGTAAGGCAATAATATCGGCTTTGTACTTCGTGAGTATATCCGCCAAAGCGACCACTGCGCCTGCTCTGTACAACGTGCACACATTCCCAGTGCAGATTCGCAGATCGTGGTCAACATTAGAGGGGTTTGGTTTTCTTTTTCTTAGCATTTTAATAGTAGGTTGGGTTTTCCGAGAGTGGGCAACTAACCCGACGCCTCAACCCATTTCTTTATAGTTCTTATGGGTGAACTCGCGACACATATTAACTCACTATTTCATCGTGGGTGATGAGTCCACAATTGAGATGAAAGGGGGACCAAGATAAGCCTGGACTTTGCCATGTTATAGCCAATCAGAGCCGTTGATTGGTATCTATCATCTCCTACGCCACCCAATGGTACACCATTTACATAATATACGAAAAAATATATGGGAGCTATATCTAAATTTCAAACCTAACGTTTTCAAAAAACCTAACGCAAGTTACTCTAGTCTCAATACGGTACCTTATGAAAAATTACATTTTAATGGGACAAACATTGGAAGTTCAGTGCATCATTTACATAAAATCGGACGTAAAATTATATAGGAGCTTTATATATATCGACGCCGGTATCAACAGAACACATGTTGTTCTAGACTCAATTCGGTACGCTATGCAAAGCCGTCCTTACTACATTCGAGCTGGTGAACACGGCATAAGGTATTCGAGTACTGTTAAGTATTTTGAAATAACGGTGTCCGAGTGGTTGAATTTACTTGCTCACTTAGATCGGTTGAAGGTTGTAAGGACCATCAAGCGTGTTTTGGGAACCGATTGCGGCTTGTTTGTCTCCTGTTCAACTTATGGTTCACCTACATGGTACAAAGTTGCCTCGACTATCTTAGACCAGAAGAATCTACCTTCGTGTCAGCGGGTCGTTATGTTAGCATGTTTGCCATTGTGTTGCACTATTGCAACAAAGGCGTTGCAATTGCTGCTTGGCGCCGTGCCGCTTGATCTTGAAGAGATCTAATCCCCCTATCCGCTTCTGAGGTTGTTCAAGGAATGTCCGTCTTATCCTTCTGGGCTACCGTCTGCTGTTCCTTCTTGTTTTTTTTTTTATTTATCCATGGGAATTTCCTCACCTCAAAAAGCTCTTTGTTTCTTGTCGTGAGCTTGGCTCCTTTTGCAGTCTAAAATCTCTCTCGGAAAGTTCGGTATCAGCATGTTGACTTTACGCTTCTAGCATTACCCTCAACTACAAATGCCACATCTGTAGAAGATGTTTGCTAATGATTGCAGGATGACAGATCAACCAAACCGGCCGGTATTGGATTATTTAGACCATATGCCGTAATTATATCCTTATTTTTCAATTTTCTTTTTAAGGGAACACTTTTTAGTCAGTTTTGATTCAGAGGGGGAAATCCGTAAAATAGGGTAATCAACTACCCCATACTAGCTCCATGTTTAACTGATTGTAATATAATTGTATGACCATCCACTTTTCCCATTCCGCCACCTGCTGACGCGCCCATTAAGAGACGGACAACTCCATCGTCAGAAATCATACTAAAATCGGAACAAAGTTATTGTGGTAGACAACATATTTGTACTCATGTCTCTTTTGTTCATAGGCAATTTATGATAATCAAATATTTTAACCCGATATTTATATTGATTTGTTTTAATTTGGTCTTTCGGTTACGTTGATTTCGCAATATGTTTTTATATTTTTAGATGAAGGACCACGTCAATTAGAGGTCCACAGTCCATCATTAAACTTAAAAATACAATGTTTTTTATTGTATAAGTTTTTAAATGAGCGTCATGTACTTCAATTCATTTTAAATTCTACTTTAAATATTTATTTCTAGGCGGAAGTGTGTTAGGCTCCTCTGGTGCGGGTCATCATGGCAATCATGTTGGTCATCACAGTTCGGCGGCATCAGCTCTACTTGTTGTTCCTCAACCAATCAATGCAACAAAAATTGGTGCCTCCCTGGGGGGAGGTACGACTGGTACGGGTCGTAAATATCAATGCAAAATGTGTCCTCAGGTAAGTTTAGAACACATGAATCCTAAATATAAATAATAATTATTAAAAGTTAAGAATTTTGGTAACATGTTTCTCTATTGAATAAAAATATATTTGTAAGTAAGAATCGCTCTTCGCAAAAATTTGAACAGAATAAATTACAAAATGTCGATTCCTTATTACAAGGCATTGTAATTAAGGGAAAATGTACCAAAAAAACAACACCCATTTTTAGGGGTGTGGAATTAAAGGATAACAACACATCAAGTACTAATGGAGAATATAGCCACATTGCTCCTTATACATGTATACACAATATATGTACACGCGCACACACACACTCTGATATACACACGTTTAATGTAATATAAGTTAAAACAAAACTTATAAGCAGATTTTGATTACAAAGCAAATGACAAGCCAGTACACATACTCACACACCCATAGACAGACAACGTTTAATGAAACACGTACACATTCCCCCATACATATACAACTAAAAAGGCTATA
>NW_026885354.1:0-6521 GCF_032173495.1 Musca vetustissima | reverse complement strand
AAAGGTGATCATTGGGTCCTTGCTATCTATAGAAGATTTATTAAAGGGTATTATATGATTTTAGAATTCCCCTGTCTTTAGAAGACCTCATGGAGAAAAGTTCATAACCTATAGAAGACCTCCCGAAGGGTTTTTTTTGTCTATAAAACGACTTAAAGTTATAAAATACCTCATGAAAGCTCTCATTAAAGACCTTCTCTACAGAAGATGTCATTAAAGACCTTTGCTATAGCAATCGTCTTCAATGGCCTTATCCATAGAGTACCTAATTGAAGGTCCGTCTTTATAAAGAACTCATTAAAGGTCTTGTATACAAATGTTTAATAACATTTTTTTAAAGGTGACTTCATGAGTTACCTAGGAAGGGTCTTTTTTATATTTTAGACCTTTGGCAGGGTCTACTTTTCTATATTAGGTTACACTTTTTTATGTTTTTATATAGAAGGGCTCGTGAGGGACCTTCTGTTTATGGAAAAAATATGAAGGGTCTTCTTTTTATATTAGGCCTCTTGAAATTTTCTTCCACCTATTAAAGACCTCTTGAAGGGTCTATAATCTATCAAGGAATTTATGATTGGTCTTCTGTCTATGAAATACCTCGCGAAAACTTTTCTATGATCATCCTTCTATAGAAGCCCTGAAGGTTCTTCTGTCTATAGACCCCTTCTTTTATATGAAATACCTCATGAGGGGTTTTATGTCTATAGAAACCTTTCTTCAATCCACCAAAGTCCTCTTGAATTCCTGTTGAAAGCTTTAAGTCTATTGAATTCTTGTTGGAGGCTGTTCTGTCTCTAGAAGACCGGTTATGGTTTTCTGTTTTCGGAATTCCTGTTAAAAAGATATTCTGCGTATAGTAGATATATTGAAATGTTTCCTGTGTATTCAACACCTATTTAAAGATGCTCTGCCAATAGAAGGTCGACCTGTTGAAAGCAAGAATATGTCTTCAGGACCTCTTTCCAGAGAAAATCACTTGAAAAACTTTCCTTCTCCCCATGGAATGTCCTCTTCTTTTATAGAAGGCTTATTCATATTTCTAGAATACCTCCGGTAAATATTTCTGTTTACACAATACCTGTTGAAATGTCTTTTATGTTTAGAAAACCAATTGACAGTTTTTCCCTTCTATAGAACTCTTTGACATTTAGAACGATGTAGGTTATTTACTTATTTTGATTGGTCCACGTTTCACAGTAGCCCCGGTAAAATGGCAGATCCCCTATTATCACATTTTTTGAAACGAAGGGATACAGTTTTATACAAAGCGTCTATCTATATATGAACCCCGGTCGATTTTAGTAATTGGAAGTTTCATCCCATGTTAGCGGACTTTTTTTAGCCATATTTTCTGTCGAAGTCATATAGATAAATCTACAAAAGATAGAAGGCCTCTTAAAGGATATTGTATATAGAAAAAACCTCACAAGTGATTCTTCTCCATATAGAAGACAATATATAGGGTATTCTGTCTGTAGCATAGCCCTTCTGTCTACAGAAAAATGAAGAATCTGAAGCAGACTTCTACCTCCGTGGTGATCTCAAAAAAGGACTTCTATATAGAAAAAGCCTAATAAAGGGTGTTTTTTTGTAAAGGAGAACTTTGCGAAGGGCCGTCATGAACGGTCTCGTATCTATGGAGGGCCTGTATTGATGTAGGACGAGGTAGGACGAGGTTTGCATTTGTGGAAGACCTCGTGAATTGAGGTTTTATTATCTGTGAAAGGCCATGCGAAGGTCATTTATCTTTGGAAGACTGAAAATGGGGTCATTTGTCTATATGAAGGGTCTTCTCATCTGATTCAGGACTTCATGAGGATTTCTCTGTCTGGAAGGCCTTAAGAAGTGACTTCTATGAATATAATTTATCTTGGGCGTCTTTTATTTATATAATACCTCTTGCAGGGTCTTCTTTTTTTGTAAAGTTTACCATTTGTTAGCATAAATGTACGCTGTACGTTTTGACGTACCACCATGAGTTGTGTTGTTTACCAATGTGACCAATGCCTGGCGTGCAAAAACGACAGTTGTTCCACAGAACATTGATGTCGATCGTAAAGGTCGTATCCTCGGAGGAAGTGACCAAGTAAAGTTTTGGCGCCCCTACAACTTATCTAACAGCATGATTTTCTCGTCCTTTGTCCTAAAGTATGACGCTGCAACAAACCACTTTAATGATTATGTCGTGGCTGCCTTGGCACCCTCAGTCTGTAAGGACATCTGCGGGAGGGTATGACTTCACTTCGGTCTTAAATTATATCCTTATTTATTTCTCTTTCGAGGTGAAGTACATGATCGAAATTGTAATGAAATGAAAACCTGAGAGATTCTACATTCCAGCCATTATTCGACGGGTTTCGCCGTTGGTTAAGAGGCATATTGGGTAATGTGACTTACAAATGTCTTTACTTGATATGTTGTATTTATGACGAACATTGTTGCGAAATTGTACCTACGAAATAAATTCAACCGTGCAAAGGTTCGGTTAGTTGACATCACACCAGAACATCATCTTTCAGAAAAGATGTTTCCTGTAGTGCCGGACAGCAACGTACACAGGATTTAATTTCGGGGGGGACCGGTAGTACAAAATGAAAAAATTCGCTGTTGCAAACATAAATTTACTGTAAAAAATCATTGCGGGGGGGGCCCAGGCACTCCGGGCCGCCCCCCTTCGTACGTCCCTGGTGCCGGACATTTTTTCCATACAACCATATTTTTTTCCATTGCATATTGTCCAACCATATGAAGATAAGAAGGTGGCTTTGAACGCTAAGGCACCGGAAAACAGGAACCAGGATGCCATAGGAACCAGGGTCAAATCCTAGCCGTGTTGAAGCAGAATTTTTGAGTTTTATATCTTTCTTATTCGTCTAAGTGAGGGGGAAGGAGTCACGAGTAGGGCATTAAAAGATATTTTTGAATCCATTGGATATAAGAGCGTATCGTATCGCTGATCGGCGAAGTCAGTGAGAAGAAATTCCTTTGGATCAAGAAGTACTATAAGTAACGAGGGAGTACGAGAAGTAGAAAATGTCTCATAAGCCCTCTACCAAGGCGATGGTACAGTATCATAGTAAAACAGCCTGCTTTATGCCCAATGTTGGTATAACAACTATGTACGGCAAAAATGTGCCTCGCGGAAATATTGGTTTTACACCCCATTTTTCTTTGGACCAAATCCGTTTCTCGAGTTACGACTGTCCGTCCGACTGTCTGTATGTGTGGTAGTAACCAATTTCATTATAACGTTGAACATCGTAATATTTCTTTCGTAATTAAATCAAGTTCGAAGATGGAAAATATCGATCCACTCCTCCTGGTACTTCCACAACAAAATGCTCAAAATTTTGCCGAAAATTATTAGATTGGGGTAAAAGAAATCCATTAGGTTATCGAAAATGTCGATAGTAGTCGTAACACCGCCCATGAGCTAAGAATCGACCATAAAACTGTATTAAACCATTTACACAAGGCTAGATTCAAAAACAAGTTCGATGTTTGGGTGCCACACCAATTAAGAGAAAAAATGGGATGGATCGAATTTCCATCTGCGAATACCTCTTTCTTAAACGTAAGGTGACTGGAGATAAGAAATGGATCACATACAATAAGCCTCTGCGAAAAGGGCTAACGACCAGGAAGGTTCTGCTATGCATTTGGTGGGACTGGAAGGGGATTATTTATTATGAGTTGCTTCCATATGGCCAAACGCTAAATTCTGATCTCTCTATAAACAACGGGACCGCTTGACGATATAAATTGCCAGAAACAGCCAGAATTGGCCAAAAGGGAGGTGATGTGTTCCACCAGGAACGCTATGCCACACACATCTACAGTGACTCGCCAGAGATTTCGGGAGCTTTTTGGGAAGTTTTAATGCATCCGCCATACAGTCCGGACTTGGCACCAAGCGATTACCATCTTTTGCTGGCATTGCAAAATTTTTTTAATGCTAAAAAATTGGTATCTGAGGAGGATTGTGAAAATCGACTACTAGAAGTTTGAAATGGAAAGAAATCATACAACAAAACGGTGCACATTTGGCCCAATCCGGACATACCGAAGCATGTTAAATTAATATAAAAATAATGGATTTTTTCCTTAACCTTATAATTTGTATATGTCATGCGAACGGGTTTTCCTATTTGAACAAAGATTTGTACAACATAGTATTTTATCCAATATATGTTAGCCAATAAATGTCACCCCTCCAACATTACGCAGGTTGGAGAGGTGACATTTATTGGTCCACTCCTTCTATTGCCTCCCCCACAAAGGTTTGAAACATCCACTTTTCATTTAAAGTTAACACATCGAATTATTTTTTAAAAGTTCAGATAATGTCCGAAGATGCCACCCTCCACCCTAAAGTCCGAAGATGCCACTTTTTGGTACCTCCCCACAGATGGTCCCTTACATAAAAGGGAATTGTAAATCCGGTGTAGTCCAAGACCTCAATATTTATATTAAATTAAGAGTGAGTGCAACTATAGGCAATATCGCTGCACCATTTTTGGTAACTCCCTTAAATTCAATGAAAATACTCTACCCCGACACCAAACAGTTATTCCGTAGACCAAAAAATAGACTGAATGTATGAATCTGTCGGAAAACCAACATTTCCTACTTGTTTAACCTGCCAAACCCTGGAATTAATGGGCAATTTGCCGTATAGTCTTGATTTTGAAAAATAAAATATAACCATATTTTAAACCCATATTTTAGGATAAACAACCACAAGTTCATTATTGGGCCAGAAATATATGTAGTAGCCCTCATACAGCTGATTTACTAATAATATCAAATAACAATTAGTTTTCCTACAATTATTTTTTCTTTCTTTCAGATTTTATTTTCTCTGGCAATTGAATTACTTCTTAAGGTAAGTGGATCTTTTTGCTGTCATCTTCATTAAATCTCCCCTTCCTAACTATACACCTTCAACCCACCCACACACACACTATTACAAAACAAAATTAATTAATTTTCCTTGCCTGCAAACCACTCCCTCAACTTTAAGTAAATAAACAAATCTCGGTGTGTAGATTAATTGCAAATCTCGTATTCTTTACTACTTACCTGTAAATCACTGTAGGTGTATGGGTAACTGTGGGCAAAGTACACCGTATCATTGTCATGCTCAAATTCAATATTAAATGTTAGCGTGTATGAAGAATTGTCCTCTTCCTCTTCACTGGTTTGGTTGCTAAAAAGAAATATCATGACATTTATTACACACACAAACACGACGAGCACGCACACAAACACAGTCAAGTACAACATGATACACAAATACAGCAACGCCAAAAGGCGTTGACAATGACAAATAAATGGAAATTAGTTTAAAAAAGAGATGACGACCATAAAAGAAAGAACGAGGGAACATCATAGTAACATTAATTAAGAGACATTTTACGACAAACATGGAGACCAAGTATAAGTTACACAAAAAAGAGAATTAGAGGATAAAGAAAAGAAGAAGAATAAAGGAAAAAAGCTCATTATAATACAACGCAACCAGTTGCAATTATGTGAGAGAGATACTTTGTTTGAAATATATATGTATGTTACTTTTCAGTTGTTTTTCTGTGTGCAGAATTTTTAAATTTTAATTTAAATTATTTTTTTGTTGCTTTCGTAAATTAAAGTATGCAAATGTGGAGTACTTTAATTTACATCCGAATTTCATATGTTCCAATGTTATTTCTTTGTTTGGAAAGAAAGAGGTCAAATGTAGCTGTGTGAACCCAATTATAAAAGTGTGCTGTTGTGCATAGTTTAAGTTTGTAAAATGTATTTGAGACATTCCATGTAAAAAATAATTTTAAACCAGTGAGCGGAGTAGTCGGACGGGGCCGACCATCCGATACCCTACACAACTACCTCGGAACTCTAACTTTCTGCGGATGTTTATTCCGAGTTTGAATAATATTTCGTGATATTTGCCCCCTCTTGTCCGATTAGAGGTCAACAACACCTCTTCTTTACATTTTCGAATATTCAGTACAGCCCTTCTAATTACTTGTCCAGATTCCCTTCATGGTGGGTTGTGTTGTGAGGTTCGGATTATATTCGACTCGAAACACACACACACAAATTTAAATTTTCGGTCCATTTTATCCCAAAACTTTAATCTGATCATCACCGAAAATTGTAGGCGTTGTCCTTGATCACAACTGGAACTTCATGGAAAATTTCAAAGCGATCAGCGCGATATTTCCGCCCTCTAATGTGGTAGTAGGTTACTAAATGATATCTGAATACGTAAGCACCTGTAAATATTTGAGTGGAACTCCCACATCTGAGTAGATACATCACTATATTTGGTATCAATTTAAAGGCCAACAACTCCTCGGGTCTATATCCTTCAGGAGTAAATATATACCCCTCAGAATAAACATTTTCTCATTTTTTCACACAAAAGTCTGAGTCCATTTGACTCGCTAAATATTGACCGATCTTAATAAAAACATCCATGCTTATTCTTTGTCCCGACCCCCTTCTCCATGTAATTACGG
>NW_026885353.1:0-65822 GCF_032173495.1 Musca vetustissima | reverse complement strand
GAACCGGAATAATTAAAATTTATTATTTGTTTTATAATTTATTTGGAAACAATTAATTAAACATTTGTATAATCAGAAGATTTTGTCGATTAAATACGTGTTGCCACGAATATCCGCTGGCTAATTGAAATATTGTACTAATCATTAAGAAATTGATAACAAGGCACACGTTCATTTTAATTTTTTTGGTGACTAACAAAATTACGTGACAGGGAATTTGGGAAAGTTTTATTCATTTTTCAGGGAATAATGTTATTGGATTAAATAAATGGTTATTTATACCCTACACAACTATGTTGTCAGGGTATTATAGCTTTGTGCAGCCCCAAGAGTTTGTAACGCCGCGAATTATTGGTCCTAGACCCACCTTTAAGTACACCGATCATCATACATCGGCTAGCTGAGTCGATCTAGACATGTGTGTCCGTCCGTCCATACAGGCCACAGTTATGGACCAATCTTCACGAAATTTTGCATGAAGAGTGGGTTCTGACCAATGAAGACCCCTATTGTTTTTGGTAAAGATTGGATAATAATTAGGGGATGAAATGGACCAAATATATAATTTTTGTCGGATTTTCTGGTCACTCCAGAGGCCGCAATTTTACATGGAGAAGGGGAATGGGCCAAAGAATAAGCTTGCCTGTTTTGATAAAATCGGTCAATATTTAGCGGGTCAAATGGACCCTGACGTTTGTGTGAAAAATTACAAAATTTGTATTATATGGCGTATATATTTATCCCTGAAGGACATAAACCCCCTAAGTTGATAATATATCCAAGAGGAGTGGTTGACCTTTCAATTGATACCAATTATATTGTCGTATGTACTCGGATGTGGGAGTTACACTTAAATATTTACAGTTTAGTAACCCATTATCACACTAGAAGGCGGAAATATATTTTGAAATTTTCCATGGGGATCCAGGTACGATTAAAAACAACGGTGATGATCAGATAATAATATTGGGATGAACTGGACCGAAAACTTAATTTTTTATGATTTTTTTTTCGCGTCGAACATCACAACATGATCGGTGAAAGCCGAACATTACAACATTACTGAATATTAGTAATATTTGTTGACCTCTAGTCGGTCAAGAGGTTGCAAATATCGCGGAATATTGTCAAAGCTCAGAATATAGAACAAGAGGAAGTTAGATTTTCGTGGCAATTGTGTAGGGTATCATATGGTCGGCCCCGTCCGATTATATTGCTACGCTCATTGGTTTTTATATTATAGATTTCCATAATTTGGTTTAAAGGAACCTCCTGCCAGTTCTACGACAAAATTTCAAATATTTCCTGAGGATTGGTAAAAGGACATAATGCATTTGAAGGCTTCTTATCCATCAGAACGGATCTGGAGTACACGAAATACCAAACTACAGACTGGACTTATGGTTTGGACCTTTATATCAGGGCTATATCCAAAATCCACGCCTTGTGTAGAGCCTTAAAAAATATTCTTTAAGAAATTCACGCCTTGTGTAGGGCCTAAAAAAATATTCTTTAAAAAATCCACGTCTTGTGTAGAGCCTTAAAAAAATATTCTTTAAAACATCCACGCCTTGTGTAGAGCCTTAAAAAAATATTCTATAAAAAATCCACGCCTTGTGTAGAGCCTTAAAAAATATTCTTTAAGAAATTCACGCCTTGTGTAGGGCCTTAAAAAAATATTCTTTAAAAAATCCACGTCTTGTGTAGAGCCTTAAAAAAATATTCTTTAAAACATCCACGCCTTGTGTAGAGCCTTAAAAAAATATTCTTTAAGAAATGAAAGAAGAAGAAAATGTTTTAAACCAGTAAGGAAAGTAGTAAAGTAAGACTGGGCCGACTATATGATACCCTTCACCACTTGGTGTATATTGTACATATGTGTCCTTACAATTGCATGTCAATGTGCTCTCGAGGGAACATGCTCATGTCTCTCTGCAATCTATGCTAAATTTATTTTTATTTATCTGAACCGATTTTTCCGAAATTTACCACACACCATTCTAGACTTAATTCAGTACGCTATGCCAAATTTCGTGCAAATCGAATGATATATAGGGACTTTGGTGCACTACTTACCTAAAATCGGGCGAAAATATATATGGGAACTATATCTCAATCTTAACCGATTTTCACGAAATTTAACACACATCATTCTAAACTTAATTCAGTACGTTGTGCCAAATATGGTGCACATAAAATCGGACGAAAATATATATGGGAGCTACATCTAAATCTGGACCGATTTTCAGGCAACTTAACACACATCATTCTAGACCTAATTCATTACGCTATGCTAAATTTCATGCAAATCAAACGATATATAGGGACTTTGGTACACAATTTACACTAAATCGGATGAAAATATATTTGGGAGCTGTATCTAAATCTGGGCCGATTTTCAGGCAACTTAACACTGTACCAAATTTCGTGAAAATTGAAAGATATATAGGGACTTTGGTACACTTGTTACATTAAATCGGACAAGACTATATATGGGAGCTATATCTAAATCTGAACTCATTTTTCCCCATTTCAATAGGGTTAGTCCTTGGCCAAATATGTGGCCTATGTCAAATTTCATCCAAATCGGATCACAAATGCGACCTGTTTACAATTTAACATCGACAGCCGACAGGCGGACGGACATGCATAAATCGACTTAGAAAGTGATTCTATGCATATTTTCAAAAGGAACCATGTGTCTATCTCGTCTCCTTTTGCCTGTTACAAACATATGCACAAAGACATGATACCCTGTACCACAGTGTGGTGAGGGGTATAAAAATCCACGCATTGTATTGGTCTTTGAAACATTTTTTTAATATCCTTAAAAAATCCTCGCCTTGTTGTGTTGACCTTGAAAAAATATTCTTTAAAAAAATATATGGAAATTATAGAATTGATTTTATGGACTTAAAAAATAAATTTTTTTTATATTTTCTACTTTCATAACTTGTTTTACCACATAATAGCTCCCATTTTAAATAACGGGATTTCTTAATGGTTTCTCATAAAAATTAAAAAATGGAAAGAAAATCTGCAATATTTTTCATTCAAAATACTATCGTGTGCTCACTAACACTATTAACACTTTTGAAATATGACACCAATAAGGAACGAAGTAAAGGAGAAGCTATCACATTAAGAAAGACGGTTCATCGTGTCATTAAGGAGCATTAAAATTATATAACTTTGAAGCGCTAACAACAACAACAACTAGTCATAACTACAAACAAAATGTAGAAAAAGAGATGAAGGAGGGAAAAAGCCAGAAAGAAACATGGGGAACCAAATATGGATAACAACAACAAACATAAAAAATATAGTTTTCAATTAAAAGCACACTTTGAGCGTTTTAATGGCAAACGAAAAAAAAAAACAAACTACGAAATTAAACGAAACAAAATGACGAAAATAAACTACAGTGAAAAAGAGCACCAACAACAACTACCCAGAAACAGAATTGTTAAAACGGAACTAAAGTGAACTTTGGATGATGGTGATGATGGGTAAGGACACCAGATAATATTATGAAAAGGATATACTATCAAATAAATGTATATGTGTGTATGTATATAAATGTATGTGTGATTACAGTTGCACTAGAATTAACACAAAGCGGCAAAGCCAACAGCGATAGCAAAAAATGGAAACTAAACCTCCGTCTGTGTTAATAGTTTCAATTAACAGATAACATAGAAATGAGAGATAGCAGAGTCAAAGCTCACTCACACATTCAAAAAGCAAACAGTCAAACAGCTACAAAGCAAGGACACTCACTCTCCTTGCATCATCCATACGCAATATTGTTCAAACAGAGAAGCGGCAATGACAAACATACACACACCCATTGAAATGTTTATCCAGGGTCAGGTCTATCAAAGTAAAGTTAATTAGGTAAAGTTGTTACGGTACAAGGACTTAGTTTTTCCCACTGCCTCTGTCTACCCTTTCTCATTACCTCCGCTTTACCTTCCCATGTGTTTCCATAACAAGATATTATCGAATGTTTACCTATATCAATTGTGTAACCAAACACTGGCATGTAGACAGTCATCCCTTTTGTGTTGCTGTGGCTGGCCATTATCTCGGTGACCATTCATTCGACGTTAATTGATGATTTGTTGATTAAAGTTTGGTAGGGGTGAGGGCATGGGAAAACAGACCTATGTCAATATAGCAAGATAAAAGGATTTAACGTTATTGTTGTTCTTACAAAACATATTAGGAAATTACTTAATAAATTTCAGTTATTTAATTAAGGTAGTGACGGGACAGATAGAAATATATTATAGAAGTTTCGAATTAATCGGCATTTATACCCCATTATTATACCCTACACAACTATGTTGTCAGGGTATTATAGCTTTGTGCAGGCCCAAGAGTTTGTAACGCTGCGAAATATTGGTCCTAGACCCACCTCGCCATATCTCGACTAGCTGAGTGTGTCCGTCCGTCCGTCTGTCCATTATAATTTGTAAACACGATACAGGCCACAGTTATGGACCAATCTTCACGGAATTTTGCATGTAGGATGGGTTCTAGCCAATGAAGACCCCTATTGTTTTTGGGAAAGATCGGTTAATATTTAGAGGATAAAATGGACCAAATACTAATTTTTTGTCGGTTTTTCTGGTTGCTCCAGATGCCGCAATTATGGCCATGGAGAAGGGGATCGGGCCAAACAATAAGTATGCCGGTTTTGACAAAGATCGGTCAATATTTAGCGGGTCAAATGGACCCTGACTTTTGTGTGAAAATGACAAAATTTGTATTCTATATCGTATATATTTACCCCTGAAGGACATATACCCGAGAAGTTGATATTATATCCAAGAGGAGTGGTTGACCTTTAAATTAATACCAATTATATTGTTGTATGTGCTCGGATGTGGGAGTTACACCTAAACATTTACAGGTATCTCCGTATTTGTATATTATTTAGTAACCCATTATCACTCCAGAGCGCGGAACTATAGCGCTGATCGCTTTGAAATGTTCCATAAGGTTCCAGTTATGGTCAAGGACAACGCCTATAATTTGAGGTGATGATCAGATAATAATTTTGGACTGATGTGGACCGAAAACTTAATTGTTTGTGTTATTTTCGAGTCGACCCATAGACCACAAATGAAAGCCGAACATCAAAACACAACCCACGGTGAAGAGAATCTGGATAATAGATGTACTGAGTACTCGTAATATTCAGAAAATATGTCAGTGTGAGGAAGAGGTGTTATTTACCTCTAATCGGGCAAGAGGGTGCAAATATCACGAAATATTGCCCAGGCTTGGAATAAACATCCGCAGAAAATTTGAGTTCCGTGGTAGTTGTGTAGGGTATCGTATGGTCGGCCCCGTCCGACTATACTGCTCCGCTCACTGGTTCAAAACTATTTTTAGGCATCGATTTTTACAGAATACCTTTTTAAAGTACAAATACAATGAATATTTTTTCAGGGGTCTCAAACAAGGCGTGGATTTTTAAAGAATATTTTTTCGGGGGTCTCAACCAAGGCGTGGATTTTTTAAAGAATATTTTTTCAGGGGTCTCAAACAAGGCGTGGATTTTTTAAAGAATATTTTTTCAGCGGTCTCAAAAAAGGCGTGGATTTTTTAAAGAATATTTTTTAAGGGGTCTCAAACAAGGCGTGGATTTTTTAAAGAATATTTTTTAAGGGGTCTCAAACAAGGCGTGGATTTTTTAAAGAATATTTTTGAAGGGGCCTCAAACAAGGCGTGGATTTTTTAAAGAATATTTTTGAAGGGGCCTCAAACAAGGCGTGGATTTTTTAAAGAATATTTTTGAAGGGGTCTCAAACAAGGCGTGGATTTTTATACCCTACAAAACTATGTTGTCAGGGTATAGCTTTGTGCAGCCATAAAAGTTTGTAACGCCGCGAAATATTGGTCCTAGACCTACCTTTAAGTATACCGATCGTCATATCTCAACTAGCTGAGTCGATCTAGACATGTGTGTCCGTCCGTCCGTCTGTCCATTATAATTTGTAAACACGATACAAGCCACAATTATGATCCAATCTTCACAAAATTTTGCATGTAGAATGGGTTCTGGCCAATGAAGACCACTATTGTTTTTGGTAAAGATCGGTAAATAATTAGGGGATGAAATGGACCAAATACTAAATTTTTGTCGTTTTTTCTGGTCGCTCAAGAGGCCGCAATTATGGCGCGAACATCGCCATAATTACATAGAGAAGGGGATCGGGCCAAAGGATAAGCATGCCTGTTTTGATAAGGATCGGTCAATATTTAGCGGGTCAAATGGACCATGACTTTTGTGTGAAAAATTACAAAATTTGTATTCTGTTGCCTAGATATTTGCCCCTGAAGGACATAGACACGAGAAGTTGATTGTATATCCAAGAGGAGTGGTTAACCTTTAAATTGATACCAATTATATGTCCGTACGTACTCAGATGTGGGAGTTACACTTAAGTATTTACAGGTGCTTACGTATTCATATATTATTTATTAACCTATTACCACACTAGAAGGCGGAAATATAGCGCTGATCACTTTGAAATTTTCCTTGAGGATCCAGGTATGGTCAAGGACAACGCCGATAATTTTCGGTGATGATCAGAAAATAATATTGGGATGATGTGGAACGAAAACTTAATGTTTGTGTTTTTATACCCTACACAACTATGTTGTCAGGGTATTATAGCTTTGTGCAGCCCCAAATGTTTGTAACGCCGCGAAATATTGGTCCTAGACCCACCTTTAAGTATACCGATCGTCATATCTCGACTAGCTGAGTCGATCTAGACATGTGTGTCCGTCCGTCCGTCCGTCTGTCCATTATAATTTGTAAACACGATACAGGCCACAGTTATGGACCAATCTTCACGAAATATTGCATGTAGGATGGGTTCTGGCCAATGAAGACCCCTATTGTTTTTGGAAAAGATCGGTTAATATTTAGGGGATGAAATGGACCAAATGTCGGTTTTTCTGGTCGCTCCAGAGGCCGCAATTATGGCCCAAACACCGAATTTTTGCATGGAGAAGGGGATCGGGCCAGAGAATAAGCATGCATGTTTTGATAAAGATCGGGCAATATTTAGCGGGTCAAATGGACCCTGACTTTTGTGTGAAAAATTACAAAATTTGTATTCTATGGCATATATATTTACTCCTGGAGGATGTAGACCCCAGGATTTGATAGCATATCCAAGTGGAGTGGTTGGCCTTTAAATTGATACCAAATATAGTGATGTATCTACTCAGATGTGGGAGTTACAGTCAAATATTTGCAGGTGCTTACGTATTCAGATATTATTTAGTAACCCATTACCACATTAGAGGGAGAAATATCGCGCTGATGGCTTTGAAATTGTTCATGAAGTTCCAGTTATGGTCAAGAACAACGCCTATAATTTTCGGTGATGATCAGATTAAAATTTTGGGATGAAATGGACGGAGAACATAATTTTTGGTGTGTTTTCGAGTAGAGTATAATCCGAAAATCACAACACAACCCACCGTGAAGGTAATCTGGACAAGTAATTAGAAGGACTGTACTCAATATTCGAAAAAAGTAAGGAAGAGGTGTTGTTAACCTCTAATCGGACAAGAGGGGGCAAATATCACGAAATATTACTCAGACTCGGAATAAACATCCTCAGAGAGTTAGAGTTCGTGGTAGTTGTGTAGGGTATCGTATGGTCGGCCCCGTCCGACTATACTGCTCCGCTCACTGGTTTCGAGTCGATCTTTGGGCCACAATTGAAAGCCAAACATTACATCACAACCCACGGTTATGGAAATCTGAACAACTAATAAGAAGGGCTGTACTGAATATTAGTAATAATAATATTTGTTGACCTCTAGTCGTCAAGAGGGTGCAAATATCGCGAAGTATTGCCCAAGCTCAGAATGTAGTACCACAGAAAGTTAGATTTCCGTGGAAGTTGTGTAGGGTATCATATGGTCGGCCCCGTCCGACTATACTGCTCCGCTCACTGGTTTAAAGAATATTTTTGAAGGGTTCTCAAACAAGGCGTGGATTTTATTTCAGTAAATTTAATTTTGTATGTAAAACAAAATTTCCTAGAAATTGTTATTTTCTATTCCTTAGAATTGTCATGTTATTTGCACAATACCCATCATCAACATCCTTATTGGCATCATTATCCTTTGTAATTTCATTCCAGTAGTAATGCCATTTTTCTCTCTATGCTTGGCATTGCTTTTCATTTATGCTCATCATTGTAGTTTCTTGTTTGCTTTATTCTATGAAAATGCTGGTGAAATTCCATTTGTATAACGTTTATTATATAAAGAACTAGTGTATAATAATAGTGTTTTATATACTTCATGGAATATATAATTTAATAACTTTTTTGTAAGAACAAGTAATTTAATGAAACAAAATTTTTTCTCTTTTATTTCATTTCAGGTAAGAAAAAAGGATATCGAACAAAATATTTCATGGAATATGGAGATTCAATTTAAGGAATCAAAAAATAATCTAGGAATTTTTTTCGGTAAATTAATTATACAGAGACTAATCTTCATAGCTTGATAGGTAAGATATCCAAATATTTTTTTCTTTTCAATTTTAATAAAGATTCAAAAGAAAAAATATTTTTTATAATTTTAGAAAATTGTATGTTTTAATCGAAGAATAAAAACCATAATTAAATTCCATTTCCTTTATATCCTTATACTCTTTGTATCTTTCATATCGAATTTGATGTGTAATTACAAACAGAGTAAAATGAACACATTGACATGGAATGCCTTTTGTCAGTCGTATTAGTTCAAACCCATTCCCATAGGATTTGTTATATACTAGATCAGTATGCTTGTGTTACATTTTTTATGGTAAGGGAGAGATACATTCGTACGGAGTAGGGAGGTTTTATTACAAGAGTAATACAACATATTTTAAATTTTTTTATTTCCCTTTTCCTTACCTTCATAAAGTCAATTCATTAAAAGGATAAGATGGAATTAAATGTATCATTTCTCATATAAAACATATGGCTTATTGTCTGTCTTTGTAAAAAGAGGAAAGTATGAGTACATGTCACTGATAGGGGTGTATATGGGATATTAACAGTAAACATTTAATTATTTAGTTTACTTAAGATGACAACAAAAACACATCATCATCCCATGGGTTTATGCGTTTACAACACATAAAAATGCGTTCTTGAAATACTTCTTATGTTTGTCTTTTTTTTTTTTTGTATCATATTTCTCACAGGAAAACATTGGATAAGACCTGAAAAAATATTCCTTAAAAAATCCACGCCTTGTTTGAGACCCCTTAAAAAATATTCTTTAAACCAGTGAGCGGAGCAGTATAGTCGGACGGGGCCGACCATATGATACCCTACACAACTTCCACGAAAGTCTAACTTTCTGTGGTACTACATTCTGAGCTTGGGCAATACTTCGCGATATTTGCACCCTCTTTACGAATAGAGGTCAACAAATATTATTATTACTAATATTCAGTACAGCCCTTCTAATTACTTGTTCAGATTTCCTTCACCGTGGGTTGTGTTGTGATGTTTGGCTTTCAATTGTGGCCCAAAGATCGACTCGAAAAACACAAAAATTAAGTTTTCGTTCCACTTCATCCCAATATTATTTTCTGATCATCACCGAAAATTATCGGCGTTGTCCTTGACCATATCTGGATCCTCAAGGAAAGTTTCAAAGCGATCAGCGCTATATTTCCGCCTTCTAGTGTGGTAATAGCTTACTAAATAATATATGAATACGTAAGCACCTGCAAATATTTAAGTGTAACTCCCACATCTGAGTACGTACGACCATATAATTGGTATCAATTTAAAGGTCAACCACTCCTCTTGGATATACAATCAACTTCTCTGGTCTATGTCCTTCAGGGGCAAATATATAGGCAATAGAATACAATTTTGTAATTTTTACACAAAAGTCAGGGTCCATTTGACCCGCTAAATATTGACCGATCCTTATCAAAACAGGCATGCTTATTCTTTGGCCTGATCGTCTTCTCCATGTAAAAATTCGCGATGTTTGGGCCATAATTGGGGCCTCTGGAGCGACCATTTGGCCCATTTCATCCCCTTGTTTGAGACCCCTTCAAAAAATATTCTTTAAAAAATCCACGCCTTGTTTGAGACCCCTTCAAAAAATATTCTTTAAAAAATCCACGCCTTGTTTGAGACCCCTTCAAAAAATATTCTTTAAAAAATCCACGCCTTGTTTGAGACCCCTTCAAAAAATATTCTTTAAAAAATCCACGCCTTGTTTGAGACCCCTTCAAAAAATATTCTTTAAAAAATCCACGCCTTGTTTGAGACCCCTTCAAAAAATATTCTTTAAAAAATCCACGCCTTGTTTGAGACCCCTTCAAAAAATATTCTTTAAAAACATCCACGCCTTGTTGTAACCCTTTAAAAAATCCCACGCCTTGTTTGAGACCCCTTCAAAAATATTCTTTAACAAATCCACGCCTTGTTTGAGACCCCTTCAAAAATATTCATTAAAAAATCCACGCCTTGTTTGAGACCCCTTCAAAAATATTCTTTAAAAAATCCACGCCTTGTTTGAGACCCCTTCAAAAATATTCATTAAAAAATCCACGCCTTGGTTGAGACCCCTTCAAAAAATATTCTTTAAAAAATCCACGCCTTGGTTGAGACCCCTTCAAAAAATATTCTTTAAAAAATCCACGCCTTGTTTGAGACCCCTTCAAAAAATATTCTTTAAAAAATCCACGCCTTGTTTGAGACCCCTTCAAAAATTTTCTTTAAAAAATCCACGCCTTGTTTGAGACCCCTTCAAAAATATTCATTAAAAAATCCACGCCTTGTTTGAGACCCCTTCAAAAAATATTCTTTAAAAAATCCACGCCTTGTTTGAGACCCCTTCAAAAAATATTCTTTAAAAAATCCACGCCTTGTTTGAGACCCCTTCAAAAAATATTCTTTAAAAAATCCACGCCTTGTTTGAGACCCCTTCAAAAAATATTCTTTAAAAAATCCACGCCTTGTTTGAGACCCCTTCAAAAAATATTCTTTAAAAAATCCACGCCTTGTTTGAGACCCCTTCAAAAATATTCTTTAAAAAATCCACGCCTTGGTTGAGACCCCTTCAAAAAATATTCTTTAAAAAATCCACGCCTTGTTTGAGACCCCTTCAAAAAATATTCTTTAAAAAATCCACGCCTTGTTTATTCTTTAAAAAATCCACGCCTTGTTTGAGACCCCTTCAAAAAATATTCTTTAAAAAATCCACGCCTTGTTTGAGACCCCTTCAAAAATATTCATTAAAAAATCCACGCCTTGTTTGAGACCCCTTCAAAAATATTCTTTAAAAAATCCACGCCTTGTTTGAGACCCCTTCAAAAATATTCTTTAAAAAATCCACGCCTTGTTTGAGACCCCTTCAAAAATATTCTTTAAAAAATCCACGCCTTGTTTGAGACCCCTTCAAAAAATATTCTTTAAAAAATCCACGCCTTGTTTGAGACCCCTTCAAAAAACATTCTTTAAAAAATCCACGCCTTATTTGAGACCCCTTCAAAAATATTCTTAAAAAAATCCACGGCTTATTTGAGACCCCTTCAAAAATATTCTTTAAAAAATTCACGCCTTGTTTGAGACCCCTTCAAAAATTTTCTTTAAAAAATCCACGCCTTGTTTTATGGTCCGTTAAAAAATATTCATTAAAAAATCCACGCCTTGTTTGAACCCCTTCAAAAATATTCTTTAAAAAATCCACGCCTTGTTTGAGACCCCTTCAAAAAACATTCTTTAAAAAATCCACGCCTTGTTTGAGACCCCTTCAAAAAGTATTCTTTAAAAAATCCACGCCTTGTTTGAGACCCCTTCAAAAAGTATTCTTTAAAAAATCCTCGCCTTGTTTGAGACCCCTTCAAAAAACATTCTTTAAAAAATCCACGCCTTATTTGAGACCCCTTCAAAAATATTCTTAAAAAAATCCACGGCTTGTCGGATAGCTCTTGAAAAAATATTCTTTAAAAAATTCACGCCTTGTTTGAGACCTCTGAAAAAATATTTTTTAAAACATACACGCCTTGTTTGAGACCCCTTCAAAAATATTCTTTAAAAAATCCACGCCTTGTTTGAGACCCCTTCAAGAATATTCCTTAAAAGATCCACCCCTTGTTTGAGACCCCTTCAAAAAATATTCTTTAAAAAATCCACGCCTTGTTTGAGACCCCTTCAAAAAATGTTCTTTAAAAAATCCACGCCTTGTTTTAGACCTCTTCAAAAAATATTCTTTAAAAAAAATCCACGCCTTGTTTGAGACCCCTTCAAAAAATATTCTTTAAAAAAAATCCACGCCTTAGGTCTTTCGGTCCTTGAAAAATCATTCTTTAAAAAATCCACGCCTTGTTTGAGACCCCTTCAAAAAATATTCTTTAAAAAATCCACGCCTTGTTTGAGACCCCTTCAAAAATCATTCTTTAAAAAATCCACGCCTTGTTTGAGACCCCTTCAAAAAATATTCTTTAAAAAATCCACGCCTTGTTTGAGACCCCTTCAAAAGATATTCTTTAAAAAAATCACGGACTGCTTCATATCTCTCATGCTATTTTATCCAATTTTTTCTAACGCATAATTGCCACATTTACCTTTACACTAAGAACCTACTCTCCTCATTTTATCCACAACAATTTTCCAAAGTATTACCTTTCGCCATTTAGTAAAAGTTCAGCATTAAATTAAATACCAAAGTGTACCTAATTCCGAAGGTATATGTTAAAATAAGAACATACATTCTTTAGTGTGTAAGAGGGTGTTGTATATATGGGCTCACGTGTTGGTTTTTTATGTAGGTCTACAAGTCTGTGTGTGGTCTGCAAATATAAATTTGCACATACTTTTGTTATTTTTTTCTCTCGTTCTCGTTCAGTTCTTTAATATTGCCAAACTAAGCGGCAAATAGGCCGACAGTCATAAAGCTAAGAAGTATGACGGGGGTGGTCGACCACAACGTATGTATGTGTATGTTAATAGGAACACATTGCTTGTTTCATTTTTGGGGCTCACATTTATGTGATGATGTGGTAGCGTCGTGGATGTGTTCGTTTGTTGGTCGCCATATCCATTTCATAAATCTGTTCAACGAGGTCTTTAAGTGTCCAAAATTGCTAACAAGGGATTTAGATATTTGTTTATGGTGGCAGAGGATAAGTGGATGAGAAAGTCTCAGTGCATATATACAGTATATCAAGAAAAAAATTAACTTAAAACAATATATCAATTCAAAAAAAAAAAAAAATCAATACTTCCAAGTTGTTTCAAAAAATTATTAAAAAAACACGCATAAATATTAAGGTTGGAAATCTGGTCTAGGAACTACAACGTACAAGAAAGTAGCACGGCCTTTCTATGATAAATATCCTGGAAATTAGTTAATTATTCGCCAGAAGTCCGGAATGTCAAATTATTATCACATCAGAGCTAAAACCTTTAAAATACAGAAAATGGGGGTGATCTTCTTTAACCAAAAAATATGCGTAAATGAGGCGGGAATTTTATATGGACATACGGATAAAAGACATAACGAAAATTTAAAATATCCAATTAGACCCAAATATAGACCTATACATTCTCCTAGGAGTAATATCAATGTTATTGCAAATTTAAAGCCCTTTCTTAAGCATCGCCAACTCTATTGGGATTTCGGCATCAATATTAATTGAGAGAAAAAATATAATTTTAAGAAAAAAATATTAAATAAATAGGCTTCAGAAATAGTTCAAAATACAGCCACCCCTTTCAATAGGCTTCAAAATTAGTTTTAAATACAGCCAACGCTTCAAAATTTGTTTGCAATAAATCCACGCCTAAAAATAGGCTTCAGAAATATTTTAAAATAAATCTACGCCTAAAAGTAGGCTTCAAAAATAGTTTAACATAAATCCACGCCTAATAATAAGCTTCAGAAAAATTTTAATATAAATTCACGCCTAAAAGTAAGCTTCAAAAATAGTTTAAAATACAGCCAACCCTTTTAATAGGATTCAGAATTAGTTTAAAATAAATCCACGTCTAAAAATAGGCTTTAGAGATATTTTAAAATAAATCCACGTTTTAAAATAGGCTTCAGAAATGTTTTAAAATAAATCTACGCCTAAACGTAGGCTTCAAAAATTTTTTTAAAATAAATCTACGCCTAAACGTAGGCTTCAAAAATAGTTTAACATAAATCCACGCCTAATAAAAGGCTTCAGAAATATTTTAAAGTAAATTCACGCCTAAAAGTAGGCTTCGAAAATAGTTTAAAATACAGCCAACATTTTAATAGGCTTCAGAATTAGTTTAAAATACAGTAAACCCTTTTAATAGGCTTCATAATTAGTTTAAAATACTCCACGTCTAAAAAGAGGCTTCAGAATTAGTTTAAAATGCAGCCAACCCTTTTAATAGGCTTCATAATTAGTTTAAAATAAATCCACGTCTAAAAATAGGCTTCGGAATTAGTTTAAAATACAGGCAACCCTTTTAATAGGCTTCATAATTATTTTAAAATACAGTTTAAAACCAGTAAGGAAAGTAGTAAAGTCGGACGGGGCCGACTATATGATACCCTTCACCACTATGGGTATATTAAACAGGACTATTAAGATGAAATTGGATGAAATAAAATATGTGATATTTATCTAAATGTGAATCTACCTAAATCTATCCATAAAGTATGTAAATCGACTTCAAACAAATATAAATAGGTCATCCGTTGGGCTATGTCTGTACTTCTACAAAACGCAACTACGTAATTCTATGCTCAATTTTGTAAGTTGTACAAAATTTGATTTCAATCTGACTAACATGAGGAGTTTGATGCCCAATTTACTTGAAATCGGGCGAAAATATATATGGAAGCTCTATCGAAATATTAGGCGATTTCAAACAAACTTGTCACAGGTTAGGTTATACTAATTTCAGAAAGTTTTGTTCCTATCAGCCTATTGGTTCCTTGGTGCATCAATTACTTAAAATCAATCTATAATAAAAGGAAGCTCTATCTAAATCTGGACCGATTTTCACGAAACAAGACAGACATCACTCTAGGCTCAATTCAGTACGTTATGCCAAATTTCGTGCAAATCGAAGGATATATAGGGACTTTGGTGCACCATTTACCTAAAATCGGGCGAAACTATATATGGGAGCTATATCTAAATCAGGACAGATTTTCACGAAACTTGGCAGACATCATTCTAGGCTCAATTCAGTACGTTATGCCAAATGTCGTGCAAATCGAAAGATATATAGGGACTTTGGTGCATCATTTACATGAAATCGGACGAAACTATATATGGAAGCTATATCTAAATCTGGACCGATTTTCTCGGAACTTGGAAGACATCACTCTACGCTTAATTCAGAACGATTTCGTGCAAATCGAAAGATATATAGGGACTTTGGGGCACCATTTAAATGAAATCGGACGAAACTATATATGGGAGGTATATCTAAATCTGAACCGATTTTATCAAAACTTTGCAGACATTACTCTAGGCTCAATTCAGTACGTTATGCCAAATTTCGTGCAAATCGAAAGATATATAGGGACTTTGGGGCACCATTTAAATGAAATCGGACGAAACTATATATGGGAGGTATATCTAAATCTGAACCGATTTTATCAAAACTTGGCAGACATCATTCTAGGCTCAATTCAGTACGTTATGCCAAATTTCGTGCAAATCGAAAGATATATAGGGACTTTGGCGCACCATTTACATGAAATCGGACGAAAGTATATATGGGAGCTATATAGAAATCTGGACCGATTTTCTTGAAACTTGGCAGACATCACTCTAGGCTCACTTCAGTACGTTATGCCAAATTTCGTGCAAATCGAAGGATATATAGGGACTTTGGTGCACCATTTACCTAACATCGGGAGAAACTATATATGGAAGCTATATCTAAATCACGACCGATTTTCACGAAACTTGGCAGACATCATTCTAGGCTCAATTCAGTACGTTATGCCAAATTTCGTGCAAATCGAAAGATATATAGGGACTTTGGGGCACCATTTACATGAAATCGGACGAAACTATATATGGGAGCTATATCTAAATCTGAACCGATTTTCTCGAAACTTGGCAGACATCACTCTAGGCTTAATTCATTACGTTATGCCAAATTTCGTGCAAATCGAAAGATATATAGGGACTTTGGGGCACAATTTACATGAAATCGGACGAAACTATATATGGGAGCTATATCTAAATCTGAACCGATTTTCTCGAAACTTGGCAGACATCACTCTAGGCTTAATTCATTACGTTATGCCAAATTTCGTGCAAATCGAATGATATATAGGGACTTTGGTGCACCATTTACATGAAATCGGACGAAACTATATATGGGAGCTATATCTAAATCTGGACCGATTTTCACGAAACTTGGCAGACATCATTCTAGACCTAAATGATTAGGCTGTACCAAGTTTCGTGCAAATCGAAAGATATATAGGGACCGTTTACATTAAATCGGTTAAATATATATATGGGAGCTATATCTAAATCTGAACCGATTTTTCCCAATTTCAATAGGGTTCGTCCTTGGGCCAAATAAGTGACTTGTGCCAAATTTCATCCAATTCGGATCATAAATGCGACCTGTACTTTGTTTACAATTTAACATGGACAGACAGACGGACAGACGGACAGACGGACAGACGGACGGACGGACGGACGGACATGCATAAATCGACTCAGAAAGTGATTCTATGCATATTCTCAAAAGGAACCATGGGTCTATCTCGATTATTTTTGCCTGTTACAAACATATGCACAAAGACATAATACCCTGTACCACAGTGTGGTGAAGGGTATAAATACCATTTTAATAGGCTTCATAATTAGTTTAAAATAAATCCATGTCTAAAAATAGGCTTCAGAAATATTTTAAAATAAATCCACTCCTAAAAGTAGGCTTCAAAAATAGTTCAAAGTAAATCCACGCCTAAAAATTGGCCTCAATTTTTTTTTAAATAAATCCAATATTTCAAAATAAAGCCACGCCTAAAAATAGACTTAAGAAATATTTCAAAATAAAACCACGTCTAAAAATAGACTTAAAAAATACTTCAAAATAAAATCACGCCTAAAAATAGACTTAAATAACATTTCAAAATAAAACCACGCCTAAAAATAACTTTCAGAAAATTTTTAAAATAAATCCATGCCTAAACATAGGCTTCAGAAAAATTTTCAAATAAATTCATGCCTAAACATAGGGTTCAGAAAAATTTTGAAATAAATTCATGCCAAAAAATAGTTTTAAAAATATTTGTATTAAAAAATCAACGCCTAAAAATCGGCTTTACAAATAGTTCAAAATAAAACCACGCCTAAAAATAGGATTCACAAATAGTTCAAAATAAAACCACGCCTAAAAATAGGATTCACAAATATTTCTATTAAAAAACCCACGCCTAAAAATAGGATTCACAAATATTTCTATTAAAAAACCCACGCCTAAAAATAGGCTAAATTAATTTTTAAAAAATCCACGCGTAAAAATAGGCTAAAATAATTTTTAAAAAATCCACGCCTAAAAATAGGCGAAAATAATTTTAAAAAAATTCACGCCTAAAAATAGGCTGAAATAATTTAAAAAAAAAATCCACGCCTAAAAATAGGCTGAAATAATTTTAAAAAAATCCACGCCTATATATAAGCTAAAATAATTTTAAAAAAATCCACGCCTAAAAATAGGCTAAAATAATTTTAAAAAATACACGCCTATAAATAGTCCCCGAATCATTTTTAAAATACCACGTCTAAGAGTGAAAAACCCTTGTCCTGTGAGCCACTGTAAATTTGATACTTTGTCCTTTTTGTTTGATTTTTTTATCTCTGAATCTCTTCGGCCTCTACGTAGTCCCTAAAACATAAACACATTTTACTTGGAATATCGTATTTCACACACATTCGGACACACAAACACACGTCAAAGATAAGCGTGCGGTCTGCTCTGTTAGTTTATCAAAACGGCCCGACCCATAATTTTGTATTATTTGCATAATTTCGTTATGGTCGGATGGGTGGGTGAGTGAGTCTGGATCTGATTGTTTAAAATTGTAACACGGTAACGCTGCATATTCAGGGATCCGAAATAGACAACAACGACAATACCCAGACACAGATATTCAATACCGTTGTACCGAAAAAATACGCATTTAAATGAAGTGATTGTTAATGTTTTGCTGCTCGCTTGAAATTGTATTAACAAAACAAAGAATGTTCGCCTTTTGTAATTGGATACCGGGTTTTTGTTTTCTTCTCTCAAACAATGTGCAAATTTTCTATTTGTTTAGATTATGTTTTTTTGCAAGGGAAATGTATACGAATGTAATGCGAATCTTTTTTTTTTTTTGTTTTTTTTTTTTATTTTTTTTTAGAGAGTCGAGTTTTTCTCTTATTTTTTGGTTTTCAAAATGATTTCTTAAATTTTTAAATATAACATTTACTTTTTTTATTACAACACTACCTCCACCACTCTAACCCACATTCTTTACAGTACATTTATTCCTGTGATAACCTTGTGCCATACCTCGACATATATGTATGGATGTATGTATAAAAAACTTTCCGCCATTAAAAATGCAAATGCGCTGAAAACTCCCACATGATCAGGTCTTAAAATTTTTCTACCATACGCATCGCTTGGTAATGCATATCTTATGTCCTTAGTTTTCCTTGTCGTGTTTTTTTCTCTTCCTTTGACAGCCGTCTTCGCTTTCGCCTACCCCAAGTTTGGGCTTTACCCCTAACCAATTTTGTTTATTTCCAACTCCAATGTGGTTTATTTAATGCTCATTTATGCATGTCAAGATGTATACTTTAAAGTTTGACAGACGTTTTTGCAAACTGGCACAGTGAAGCGTAACACACGAAGACAACAAGCAGGAAGCAAAATACACATACAGCAGGACAATAGAAATAACATATGCGGAAGTTGCGCTTTTTGCAAAAAATAAAAAAAGGAATAATATGAAGGGGATATTTGAATAAGTGGAAACATAAACATCATATACAATTGTTGTGCGTGTTGAAACTCAACTCACCCACACACACACAAATACCCACGCATCATTATTACAATTTATATAATCTTCAAATAAAAAAGACAGCAGCAACGAACATTTTTAAAACATATATGGGCAATATTGCCAATTTTTTAACATAGCTGAAGCAGAGGTTCACCCCTTTATAACTCGGGAATTACTTAAGTATATGAAAAAAAATTAGCTTTGGGTTAATTGATCTGTCGTTGCAAACTGCTCATGATATTGACCTCCAAACTTTATTTTGGTGGAAGCTGTGTCTACTTTAATGTAAAAACAGGATGAGGCGAACCAGTTTTTTTATGTTCTCTATCGATTTGTGATTAAGCCACTCATTTCACGGTCTTCGTGTCAAAGTAAAACTAGAAGCCAACAAAATGGGGACTACGTCTCTTATGCATCATTTTTCAAAATTGTAGCTACATCTACCTTTAAATTATGCTGGCATTTTGAAGCTCGATTTTGAGTGTTTTTTGAACTTTACTTCAAGCTTTAATGCGCAAACAGGATTTCTAAAAATCGATTATAAGATTATTGTAGTCGCGAATCTGCGTAATTTGACATGTACTTTGTGTATGTAGTATGCACAGCTTCAGAGTAATACTCATCCGATGGTGAAAATTTTGTGCGATCAAATTTCTAAAAAACCTATTTTTCGGGCCAAATTTTTAGATCTGTCAACTGAATGACATGGGTGCCCGCGATCAAAAAGGCTTTTTACGTTTCGGATGATATACAATCTTCTTCGTGAAAATCCATCTACTAGAACGGCGGGAACTGGCCTTCCAAAAACACGAAATTTGGCAAAAAATGTTTTTGAAAATATCGCGGATTTATTTGCGTTTTCTGTGGATCATTTCCGCTTCAATAAATGACCTTATACGGATTTTGTTCTTTTTCGAAAAGAGAACTTTAAAAACTTCAGCCGAAAGAAAGATGTACCCAATTTATCTCAAAACCAGTGAGCGGAGCAGTATAGTCGGACGGGGCCGACCATACGATACCCTACACAACTTCCATGAAAATCTAACTTTCTCTGGTACTATATTCTGATATTGGGCAATATTTCGCGATATTTGCACACTTTTGACTGGCTAGAGGTCAGCAAATGTTGTGTGTAATGTTCGGATTTCGACTCGAAAAGTACAAATAATTAAGTTTTCGGTCCACTTCATCCGAAAAATTATTATCTGATCATCACCTAACATGTTAGGCGTTGTCCTTGACCATAACTGGAACCTCATGGAACATCTCAAAGCATCAGCGCTATATTTCCGCCCTCCAGAGTGGTAATAGGTTACTAAATAATATATGAATAGGTAAGCACCTGTAAATAATTAAGTGTAACTCCCGCATCCGTGTACCTACGACAATATAATTGGTATCAATTTAAAGGCCAACCACTCCTATTGGATATACTATCAACTTCTAGGGTCTATGTCCTTCAGTGGTAAATATGTACGCTATAGAATACAAATTTTGTAATTTTTCACACAAAAGTTAGGGTCCATTTGAACCGGTAAATATTGACCGATCTTTATAAAAACATGCATGCTTATTCTTTGGTCCGATCCCCTTCTCCATGCAAAAATTCGCGGTGTTTGGGCCATAATTGCGGCCTCTGGAGCGACCAGAAAAACCGACAAAAATAAAGTTTTTGGTCCATTTCATCCCCTAAATGTTCACCGATCTTTTCCAAAAACCATAGGGGTCTTCATTGGCCAGAACCCATCCTACATGCAAATTTTCGTGAAGATTGGTTCATAACTGTGGCCTGTATCGTGTTTACAAATTATAATGGACAGACGGACGGACGGACGGACATACATGTCTAGATCGACTCAGCTAGTCGAGATATGACGCACAAAGCACAAAGCTATAATACCCTGACAACATAGTTGTGTAGGGTATAAATAGTGTGAGCTGGCACATCCATGGTTCTTAATGGACCACATTGAAATCGGTATAGATCGATGTATTTTTTAGGGTGCAGACCGAAATCGGATGCGCGTTAATGTTTATTCGCGTTTTACGATTTTTTGGGCACTTCAATGCAGCATGTGGCAAATCTTAGCCGTCAAATGAAATTTCGCAAAATATATATGGATTGGAAGATAAACTTCAGTACTTCCTCGAAACCGCATGCGCATCAAATGATTTTGAGAATTACGCGATTTAGACGCAATTTAAAATGTATATTTCATAATATTATTTTAAGATTTATTCCTATTTATAGAACCCTAAGATTTATCGGAAGGGTCTTGATATAAATCGCAAGGCGTATACTTGTACACAAAAAGTGATTATTTGCCAATTTTTCGGCAAAATTCGGGTAAACTAGCAGAATAACCCCAACATTTTTTCTGAAATTTCTGGTATAAAATTAAAAACATAAATATGATGACATTATTTTTTTGAACCAAAAACAAATATTTTTCATCAATATCTTATTTTGTTGTCGCTGTGATTTACAAACCGCTACACGGACTTGTATGATTTTGATATCATTTGATTCATCATGGTGTTTAGATTATGTAGATATTTTTAAATTAATTTTTAGGTATGTGTATGCCATTAATATAATGAAAATATTGATGTAATCTCCTATATTTTTTTATTTTTCTCATATTTCCCGAAGATGTGCAACTTTTATACGATTATTATAATATATTCATATTCTCATTTTACGGAGGAAGATATATATCAAAGTTTTTGGTCAATATAATAAACGGCGTAATTTTAAAATTTTTTTCTTATGCCCAAAAAGAAAACCTCGATAACTTTTGCGCGCATCAACCAAAAATTTGATCGCGAACGGTTTCGGAGTCAGAACATTTTTCTCTATATGTGTACCAAAAATCATTGATGTGCCACAAAAACAAAAAAGCTAATTTTTTGAAAATGGAATATTAAAAAATTGGCAATATTGCCCATATATGAAAAGGAATTTCGTCATCCTTGAAAAAATAATTCAAAACAGACTCCATATGTTTGTCCTTATTCAAGAAGGGCTTTATTTGTGTGTCGGCTTGCCTTGGTATTTTGTATACCCTTCATTTTTGTTCTTTTTTTCTAAAGCGACAAATGTGTTTGAGTTAATGCAAAAATTATCCCTGCCAACAACACCATCACAAAAACAATGATGAGCAGGAATTTAAATAACAGTAAAAGGATACAAATCCAAAGCTCATTTTGAATTATATTATAGAAATTATATACAGTGGTTAGGGTAACCAACCAAAAATATGATTAAACGAATTTCACCTAAGTGGTGCTAAATGGACCACGAAATATTCATCGGAGACCCCATAAATGCCGAAATTACAATAAATTTCGAAGATTTGACACCCTTTGGGTACATGAAAAACCAGTAAGGAAAGTAGTAAAGTCGGACTGTGCGACTATATGATACCCTTCACCACTATGGGTATTTTTATAAGATGCATCCCAACAGAAGGGTCACTAACATGAAATTGGGTGAACTAAAATATGTGACTTTTATCTAAATGTGAATCGACTTAATCCATATCGTATTACAATGTGTTGTTACAATGTGACAAAATTATGTAAATCGATTTAAAGCAAATATCAAATCGAAGGATATATAGGGACTTTGGTACACCATACATATATATGGGACCTATATCTAAATCTGAGCCGATTTTCAAGAAATTTTACACACATCATTCTAGACAAAATTCAGTACGCTATGCCAAATTTCGTGCAAATCTAAGGATATATAGGGACTTTGGTACACCATTTACATTAAATCGGTACACCATTTACATTATCTAAATCTGAACCGATTTACACGAAACTTAACACACATCATTCTAGACTTAGTTTAGTACGCTATGCCAAATTTCGTGCAAATCGAATGATTTTCAGGGAATTTGGTGCACCACTTAAATCGGGCGAAACAATATATGGGAGGTATATCTAAATCTGAACCGATTTTCACGATACTTGGCAAACATCATTCTAGACCTTATTCATTACGCTGTGCCAAATTTCGTGCAAGTCAAAAGATTTCCAAGGACTTTAGTGGACTTTTTACCTAAAAACGGGCGAAGCTATATATGGGAGCTATATCTAAATCTGAACCGATTTTCTCAAAACTTTTCACACATCATTCTAGACTTAATTCAGTACACTATGCCAAAATTCGTGCAAATCAAAAGATTTCCAGGGACTTAAGTGGACGATTTACTTAAAATCGGGCGAATCTATATATGGGAGCTATATCTAAATCTGAATCGATTTTCACGAAACTTTGCACATATCATTCTAGACTTAATTTAGTACGTTGTGCCAAATTTCGTGCAAATTGAAAGATATTTAGGGACTTTGGTGCACCATTTACCTTTAATCGGACGAGGATATATATGGGAGCTATATCTAAATCTGAACCGATTTTCGCGAAACTTTGCACACATCCTTCGTGACCTTATTCATTACGCTGTGCCAAATTTCGTGCAAATCGAGAGATATATAGAGACTTTGGTGCACCATTTACCTTAAATCGGACGAAAATATATATGGGAGCTATATCTAAATCTGATCCGATTTTTCCCAATTTCAATAGGCCTTGAGCCAAGCAAATGAGCTGTGCCAAATTTCATTCAATTCGGATCATAAATGCGACCTGTACTTTGTTTACAATTTAACATGGACCATAAAATAGGGGCTACCTGGAACGTTGGGTTCGTATACATTTTTATTTTTGGTAGAACGATTTTTATTCAGTAGAATATTAATAATAAATTGAAGATGAAAATATTAAATTGCCGTCATGATCGAATAGTGATCATTTTTAGTAGGACGATTTTCAACCCAGGGTGAAAACCAATAATGGTGAAAAACATATTTGCAGATAATATTCAATAAAGGCCCATGTTTGGTCTCATCTCCCATACTAAAGACTCCAATTCCAATTTAATTAGCATAATCTTTAAATACAGTTCCCACTTTATATAGGCCACCGACTTCAGATTTGTACATTGTTTCCCTCAATTTTCTTGTCCTACCTAAAACGTTTTAGTCTCTCGGTTTTTGCCGGTGTTAAAGACATTTTTTAGGGCCTCTACAGTTGAGAATTTTAGCTTTCTATTTGTGAACTTTTCTTTCGATAAGATGGTAATATTTCGCTGATACCAATCCGCACCAATTTCTATATTCGCCGAAAGCAGATTGTTTCAGAAGTCGAGCTAAAATCTGAATCTTTGTTACCTTTGTTGTCAAGACATTTCAAGTAACAATCTGGAGCCTTCAAAATATGAAAATCGACTAAGAGGGTAATACTGGAAAACTACTTGAAATTGGGGTCGATACATGGACCCGACTAAATATGTTTATCAGATGGAAATAGCAACAATTTACCTTCCAATTATTTAAACCAGTGAGCGAAGCAGTATAGTCGGACGGGGCCGACCCTATGATACCCTACACAACTACCACGAAAATCTGTTCTGAGCCTGGTAATATTTTGCATTATTTACACCCTCTTGACCGAATATAGGTCAACAGCTCCACATTCTAACGGGAGAAATCTTGTTTTCCCGAAGTGAATATTATACAAATGTGTTCACTTTAGGTTTTAATTGATTTGACCATCGGAATATTGGCTGATCACCATCCAAACAGCCGTTCTAGGTATTTGGTCAGATCCCTTTCATCGTTTAAAATATGCATATAATAATGGCCTCTAGAGCGACTTAAAAATCTGACAAAAATACAGTTTTCGTTTTATTGCGCTTCATAAATACCATCTTAACATCACCGAAAATTATAGAGTCGTCTTTGACCTAAATACCATCTCAACATCACCGAAAATTATAGAGTCGTCCTTGACCATATCCGGAACATTATGTAAAATTTCAAGGCGATAAGTGCGATATTTTTTCTCTCTAGTGGGGTAATAATAATACTATCACATAGAAACCTTTATATATTTATGTATAACTCCTACATCCGAACGATGTATCAACTTCTTGGGTCTATGTCCCTTAGAATACAATTTTTGTTATATTTCACACAATAGTCTAGATCCATTTGACCCGATAAATATTGACCGATCTTCATGAAAACAGTAATGCTTATTATTTGGCCAGATTTCCTTCCTGGTGTAAAATTTCGTGGTGTTTGAGTCATAATTGTGGCCTTTAAAATGACCAGAAAAACAGACAAAAATAATGTTTTTGGTCCTAATATTAACCAAAAACAATAGGCCGGGGATCCATCTTATATGCAACATTTCGTGACGATTGGTCCATAACTGTTGCCTGTATCGTGGGCCCAGCTAGTCAAAATATGAGATCGGTATACATAAACGTGGTTCTAGGACCAATATTTCGCGCCGTTACAAATTTCTGGGCTTTCAGGCAGGTTGCTTTAGGCTGTCGTCAATCTCCGGGACCATCACTGCTCATCGGTCTGCCTCTGTGCCAAGCTGTCGCCAAACTCTGGGATTGTCCGTCAGTGCTCAAAAGTCTGCAGCTGCCGCCAATCTCCTACGTGCCGCCACCATTCATCTGGTTGCCGCCAACCTCCTGTGGACCGTTAAAGCTCATCGGGCTTCTACTGTTCCCAGCTGCCTCCAACTTTCTGTGTTCTGTCACCATTCATCGGGCTACCGCTATGCCAAGCTGTCGCCTATCTGCAGGTACCGTCACCGTTCATTGTACCAACCAGTGCGTTCTTTTCTCTCTCAACCGTAAGACAGCGAAAAAAAATCTTGTGAAGACCCAGGCCTCTGCTGAACCTATTCCAGCTTCAAAGCTGTTTTTCGGGCTGTAACTCAAAATTTTTACCTATGGCGAAGGGTTTTCATCCCCACAATGAATTTTAAGTGCTGTTTATGAGCAGGGTTTTCCATTTAGTGGTTTCAAAAGTATGGGACTAAAATTTTATCCAATTTCTGGGATATATTGGTTATCTAGGACATAGACTGGCTAAGTACGCGATAGAATCCAAAAGTTGTCATTTTCCACAAAAATGTCGTGTCAAATGGACTGACCCGCTTAATATTGATATATTTTCTGTGGTGTTCGCTTCGTAATTGCAGTCTTAGGGATGCCAGAAACCCTAACAAAAATAATGTGTTTGGTCCGGTAAGAATAACATTTTCGTCCCCTAATAATTATTAAGCGATTATTACAAAAAAGAAACATAACTTTAGGTAAAATGTATTAACGACTAATCCATATCTGCGGCTTGTACTTTCATTACAAATGATAATGGCCACATAAATCGTCCCGACGTGGGTCTAGGGTCAATATTTCGTGGCCTTACAAATTTTTGGAACCACATAAAACTTCATCTCTTGAAATTTTAATCAAAATGTTACCCAATCAAGTTCATTGGTAGCTGTATTTGTATATTGTGGGCCGACCCCTCCCCCCACCGAAGTTAAGTTTTGAACTATCTTTTTGAGATGTCATCCTCTTCATAAAAATTTTAACGCACTTTATTACAAAATTTCGCATCGAATTACATATCTGAAAGCCCATCTTTATCCATGGACAATATTTCGTGATGTTGGAAACCCCTGTCTCCTAACAGACTTTAAGGCAATGCATTCGAAATGAGCATTTCCATCCGTCCTGAATCCGCACACACATACACACATGCACATATAATTTGTATACATTGAGGTAACAACATAAACACGAAATGCACAATTCCTTAACAAATAAAATATAAATATATACGAGAGGGTACTTGGTACTTTGCCTTTTATATTCAACGATCAACCGTATGTATGTATGTACGCATTTATAACACAACAAAGCTGTGTGAGTGTGTATGTGTGTGTGAGTGTTGAGTGCGTTCGTGGAAATTCAAAAGTGTATGTGGGTCGATGAATTCTGTATGCATACAAATGTGACGAAGGCTTTGTGTTTAAGTGAGCAAACTTACACATCTGAACACTCACACACATATACACATATGTGTGTATTTATATGTTGGTATTTTTTTTATGTGGATATTTGTCTGCTCCATAAGAATATCCTTGTTTGCGAAGCTAATGCTGACATTGTAACCAACTCAACAATGCATGTCAGAATTAATGCGCTCGGCTACTAAATGGATGGATGGATGGAAGGATATGTGTACGTGTGTGTGTGTGTGTTTATGTGTGGTTGTCTGTATCATCGTTTTGTGTTGTGTTGGAAAGTGCGTCGTTGTGTCAGCATGCCTGCCAGTCATTCAGACTCTTTTTATTTGTGTGATTCAATGAATGAATTTTCATTTTTGCTATAGGAAATGGAAGAGTGATGAGTTTCTATAGCCCCACCCCCCATCCTATACAATTTCTGGTTTCTGGTTAACTTTTCATTATGGAAAGTGAGTGGAACAAAAACAACAACACAACTACTATTACAACAAGAAGAAGAACAACAAATTCAAACAAAAACGTATTCAAAACAAACGACTGCCAGAGAAAAGTGAATGAAACACACTTAAATAAATTGTATGGCAAAGGTGTAGCCAACCAGGCAGGCTATATAGGAGCGAGCCTATTGTATTACTTTTCCATCATGAAGATGATGGTAATGATGATGAGGATCCTGATGCGAATGATGCAAATGAGAATAAATCATATTGATGAAAATATTTTATGTAATTCAATTAATTAGAGTCAATGAACAAATAGAATTGCATGACTGTGCATGGTAAGAAGGTTTATGGCTTCTGTAATGTAGGTTAATAAGATAAAATGAATGAAGGATGAATGGATGGAATCAATGTAGGTATTGATTTTCTGTGTATTGATGTGTATTCCAGCTCAGACATCCATGCATGCATATTATTCTAGAAAAGCAAATTTCTATGAAATGTATTGTATTTTCAAAGTAATTAGAAAGTCATATTTTCACTTCATTACTTCTTGTCGGGGAATTTTTTCTAATATATGTTTGTATATTCATAATATATGTATTCTATAGAATCCAAGGTATTGTGTTTATTTATTATTGAGAGTATATTGATTAATAAATATATGATATGCCCATAAAAATCAAGACTGATAAAATTGAAAACGAAAATAATTCCTTGAATAGTCAACTATTACTGGACTTAAATTTTCAGTGGATCCAATTATGGATTTTGTTTAAATTTAATTATAATTATGACATATTTGAAAAACAATATTAGAATATCTAAAACCCTATTAAAAACTAGTGAGCGGAGCAGTATAGTCGGACAGGGCCGACCATATGATACTCTACACAACTTCCACGAAAGTCTAACTTTCTATGGTTTTATGTTCTGATGTTGGGCAATATTTCGCGATATTTGCACCCTCTTGACGGACTAGATGTCAACAAATATTACTAATATTCAGTACAGCCTTTCTAACTACTTGTCTAAATTCACCCTTTGTGTTGTAAAGTTCGGCTATCTATTGTGGCCTATAGATCGACTCCAAATTACACAAAAAAAAAATAAGTTTTCTGTCCACTTTATCCCAAAACTACTATCTGATCATCACCGAAAATTATGGGCGTTGTCCTTGACCATACCTGGATCCTCATGGAAAATTTCAAAGCGATCAGCTCTATATTTCCGCCCTCTAGTGCGGTAATGGGTTGCATATATTTATGTGTAACTCCCACATCCGGGTACATACGACAATATATTTGGTATCGATTTAAAGGTCAACCTCTCCTCTTTTATATACTATCAACATTTTGGGTCTATGTCCTTCGGGAGTAAATATATACGGTATAGTATACAAATTTTGTCATTTTTCACACAAAAGTCATGGTCCATTTGACCCGCTAAATATTGACCGATCTTTATCAAAACAGGCACTCTTATACTTTGGCCCTATCCCCTTCTTCCTGTAAAAATTCGCGATGTTTGGGCCATAATTGCGGCCTCTGGAGCGACCAGAAAAACAGAAAAAAATTAGTATTTGGTCCATTTCATCCCCTAAATAATTACCGATCTGTACCAAAAACAGTAGGGGTCTTCATTGGCCAGAACCCATCCTACATGCAAAATTTCGTGAAGATTGGTCGATAACTGTGGCCTGTATCGTGTTTACAAATTATAATGGACAGACGGACGGACACACATGTCTAGATCGATTCAGCTAATCGAGATATGACGATCGGTATACTTAAAGGTGGGTCTAGACCAATATTTCACGGCGTTACAAACTTTTGGGGCTGCACAAAGCTATAATACCCTGACAACATAGTTGTGTAGGGTATAAAAACACGTACAATTCAGAAAAATGCATGGATGAACATTACTATCGACCCATGCATTTTTCTGAATTGTAAATTTTGGAAGTACGGTACAATGATGCCATCGTACTAAAGTTATTGAATTATATACCTATAGGGTTTTTAATGACAAAAAACGGATACAATTGAGAATATACCAATAAAATGCTAAAATATCGAATTCTCGTCTGTGTGGGTCCCATCTATAATCTTGTGAGCAACATTTTTGTAGAATATAGCTAGGATGAAAAATCGTAGCTGGTTATAATTGGATTCCGGTTCAATAAATTAAAGACAAAATGATCACGCCATATCTGCGAACATTGTTCTATGGCAAGTTTTTCCTTCTGGTGTTTTCATATGCAAAAACAAGCTCTTTCATACCCAATTGAAATTTTCCTTCGTCGACTGTGAAGTGATTTTTCAGACCTCTTTGCTAAAAAGTTCAGCTTTCTATCTATGAACATTTCATTCGAATATATGGTGACATTTTAATGATATAAATCGACACTGACTTCCACATTCGCCAAGAAGATAATAACTTAGATATCTGATGGATATCTAACGTCTATGATTAAGTTGTTGTTACCTTTCAGAACCCGAAACGGGTACCTTCAACATGTTTTTTTAAGAATCGTGCATTTTTAAAGGATTTTTTTACTGAATTTACATTATTAGATCTGCATTTTCAAGCATATTTTTTTAGGAAATATCGCACTATAATTGAGTTTTTTTTTCAAAGAATACAACACTTTGTATTATTCAACGAGGCCTTGAAAAATTCCACACCTTGAAAAAAAACTATTTAAAAATCCACGCCTCATTGGGTGCCTGAAAAAATATTATTTAAACCTATAAGGAAAATAACAAAGTCGGACTGGGCCGACTATATGATACTTTTCACCACTTTGGGTATATTCTACATATGTATCCTAACAGACGTTGCCTTTTCGAAGGAACATTGACATAAAATGGATCGAACTTAAATATGTGACCTTTATCTATATCTAAACCACACTTAAAGCAAATTTGACACACGCTATTTGGTATACTGCACGGTTGAAAATTTAATCTCAATCAGACATCCATTGATTACTTGGTGTACAATTATCATGAATAGGTCGAAATTATATATGGTAGCTATGCATGTCTATATCTGAACCGATTTCAAGGACACTTGCCAGAGATTAGTTTATATTAACTGCAGTACCTTGTGTCAATCGGCCTAGCTATGGATCTTTAGTGCAGCATTTACTTAAAATCGGACGAAAAATCTATCTAAAACTGAACTGATTTTCATGAAAATTAGCACACATTATTATAGACGCAATTAAGTACACTATGTCAAATTTCGTTCAAATCGTGCACCAATTACCTAAATTCGGGCGAAATTTTATATGGGAACTATATCTAAACCTAAGCCGATTTTCACGTAACATAGCACACGTCATTCTACATCTAATTCAATACGCTATGCCGAAATACGTGCAAATCAAATGATTTTCAGGGACTTTGGTGCACTAATTACCTAAAATCGGACGAATTTATATATGGGAGCTATATCTAAATCTGAACCGATTTTCACGAAACTTAGCACAAATCATTTTAAACTTAATTCAGTAGGCTTTATCAAATTTCGTGTAAATCGAAAGATATATAGGGACTTTGATGCACCAATGACATTAAATCGGACGAAAATATATATGGGAGGCAATTTCAATAGGGTTCGTCCTTGGGTCAAATCAATGAGCTGTGCCCAATTTCACCCAATTCGAATCAAAAGTGCGACCTGTACTTTGTTTACAATTTAATATCAACAGACGGACGGACAGATCATGGGTCTATCTCGATTCCTTTTACCCGTTACAAATATTTGCATAATGACATAATACCCTGTACCATGGACGGACGTAAATCAATTTTTTTTCACAGTAAATTTGTGTTTGCAACAGCGAATTTTTTCACTTTTGTTCTACCGGGCCGACCATACTATACCCTACACAACTACCAAGTAGCTCTAACTTTATGCGGATTTTTATTCGATCCTGGGCAATATTTCGGTTAGAGGTCAACAGCACCTCTTTCTTACACTGTCATATTTTCCAAATATTACTAATATTCACCACAGTCCTTATAACTGTGGCCTATAGATAGTTAAGTGTAACTCCCACTCCCGAATATATACCGCAATACAATTGGTATTAATTTAAAGGGTTTATGTCCTTCAGGGGTAAATATATATGCTATAGAATACAAATTTGACGCTCTAAATATTGACCGATCTTTATCAAAACAGGCATGATTATTCTTTGAACCGATCCCCTTCTCCATGATGTTAGACTTCTGCAGCTATCAGAAAAACAGAAAAAATAAATATTTGGTCCATTTCATTCCCTAAATATTAACCGACCTTTACCAAAAACAATAGCGATCTTCATTTGGGCAGAACCCATTCTACATGCAATTTCGTGAAGATTGGTCTATAACTGTGGTCTCTATCGTCTTTACAATTTATAATGGACAGATGGACAGCCGGACGGACGGACGGACACACATATCTAGGTCTGTCTAGGTCCAATATTACGGGGGGTTACAGACTCTTGGGGCTGCACAAAGTTATAATACCCTTACAACATGGTTGTGTAGAGTATAATGACATTGATAGAACATAGCCAGTAATATTTAACATTGATACTACTCCCAAGAAATTTTGCACAGCCTGCAGTCAAAACTCACTAAATTAATATCTTCTATAAAATTGAGATATATTGCTGAATTTTCTCAAACGTTTAGCCAGTACCTTTAGGTATTAGTGGACAACATATGGGCTAGATCGGATCATGTTTTGTTAATGCTCTCATATAACGCTACCCTCGATTTGTGGTATTTTGAGGATATTTTGAGACAAATCCATTAAAAAACCAGTAAGGAAAGTAGTGAAGTCGGACGGGGCCGACTATATGATACCCTTCACCACTTTGGGTATATTCAACAGATGAATCCTAACAGACGTCACATTTTTAATGGACCAGTAAAATGAAATTGGATCCATAAACATGTCATTCTGCAACCTATACTAAATAGAAGCTATATCTAAATCTGAACCAATTTTAACGATTTCAGGAAACATAAACCACCTAATTCATAACGTGCAAACCGAATCTGAACCGATTTACTCGAAACTTAACACACGTCATTCAAGACTCAATTCAGTACACTATGTAAAATATCGTGTAAATCAAAAGATATATAGAGACTTTGGTGCACTATTTACATAAAATCGGACGAAACTATAAATAAGAGCTATATCTTAATCTGATTTTCATTCTAGGCCTAATTCAATACACTGTACTAAATTTCGTGCAAATAGAAAGATATTTAGGGACTTTGGCGCATCATTTACCTTTAATCGGACAAAAATATATACGGGAGCTAAATCTAAATCTAAACAGATTTTCACGAAACTTAGCACACATCCTTCTAGGCTTAATTCAGTACGCTGTGCCAAATTTCGTGCAAATCGAAAGATATTTAGGGACTTTGGTGCACCATTTACCTTAAATCTGACCAAAATATATATGGAAGGTATATCTAAATCTAAACCGATTTTCACGAAACTTAGAACACATCATTCTAGGCTTTATTCAGTACGCTGCGCCAAATTTCGTGCAAATCGAAAGATATTTTGGGGACTTTGGTGCACCATTTACCTTAAATCGGACGAAACTATATATCGGAGCTATATCTAAATCTGGACCGATTTTCTCGAAACTTGGCGGACATGACTCTAGGCTCAATTCAGTACGTTATGCCAAATTTCGTGCAAATCGAAGGATATCTAGGATTTGGTGCACCATTTACATGAAATCGGACGAAACTATATATGAGAGCAATATCTAAATCAGGTCCGATTTTCACGAAACTTGGCAGCCATCATTCTAGGCTCAATTTAATACGTTATGCCAAATTTCGTGCACATCGAAGGATATATAGGGACTTTGATGCACCATTTACATGAAATCGGACGAAACTATATATGGGAGCTATATCTAAATCTGGACCGATTTTCTCGAAACTTGGCAGACATCATTCTAGACTTAATTCAGTACGTTATGCCAAATTTCGTGCAAATCGAAAGATATATAGGGACTTTGGGCACCATTTACATGAAATCGGACGAAACTATATATGGGAGCTATATCTAAATCTGGACCGATTTTCTCGAAACTTGGCTGACCTATATATGGGAGCTATATCTAAATCTGGACCGGTTTTCACGAAACTTGGCATACATAATTCTAGACCTAAATGATTAGGCTGTACCAAATGTCGTGCAAATCGAAAAATATATAGGGAACGTTTACATCAAATCGGTTAAATATATATATGGGAGCTATATCTAAATCTGAACCGATTTTTCCCAATTTCAATAGGGTTCGTCCTTGGGCCGAATAAGTGACCTATGCCAAATTTCATCTAATTCGGATCATAAATGCGAGCTGTACTTTGTTTACAATTTAACATGCACAGACAGACAGTCAGACGGACGGACGGACATGCATAAATCGACTTAAAAAGTGATTCTATGCATATTCTCAAAAGGAACCATTTGTCTATCTCGTTTCCTTTTGCATGTTACAAAATTATGCACAAAGACATAATACCCTGTACCACAGTGTGGTGAAGGGTATAAATAGCATATGCCCGCTACTTTGTTAGCGAATGTGGTAACTACTTAAAAATGTCTCCACGATTCCCTTAAGTATTCTTGCTCTATTGGTTCACCCAAATTAAAATACTATATAATATTTTAGTGCACAGTAGAGATGGCAATGTTAATTTAAAATTTTTTCATTCCAAATTGTACCAAATATAGTACTCTTTATAATTTTTCGTATACATGAGTACACCCTTCCAAAACCTCCTACTATCTACTTCTCCTATTTGATTCGCATTCCAAATTTGAAGTTTATAGCTCTATCCCTTCACATGCTTCAAAATTGTAACAATTTTTTTAGAATTTCCAAAAAAAAAACTTTTTAGTAAATTTATCCTACCATCAGTGACCCTTAATCCAAATTTGACAATTCTATATGCACTGGTTCGCCAAGTACTTTTGGTACTCTTACAATTTTTCGTTGTTTTATAAATTTAAAACTATAATTTTTTAATGAATAAAACAATAAAAATTGTTAAAGACATGACGGAACTCGAACTTGTCACCACACATATAAGTTTTTGAGTCATTGATTACATTTGTTAGCATATAGGTATATAAGAATATATGATCAACTCATACATCAAAGGTATGTTTAATAAAATCGTAAAATGTGTTTTTATATCTAATAATTTTTTTTTCAAATAACTCGAATCGCGTTAACTTAATACCATTTCCGCACCACCACCACCACATACATGTTAACTACTTTATATTTACATTATTTATTTTATTTTAATACGCAATTACTTTGCTAATAACACATTTATTATTCGGCTAATTAAGAGTGTGACAACAGCAACAACATCAACGTCACAACAAAAAACTTCTTATCCTCTTTCTTTCACTTGTGCGCACTATATAAGGCCATCACTTTTGTAATCTTTTTCGTTTTCATTTAAACATGACATGTCATTCCAATGGTGTACTCGTACTTTTTTTCGTTCTGTCTTTGTGTTTTTGTGACAATTTTTGTTTTGTACACGGCGTGGCAGCGTTGTTTTCTTCACATGTTGTACAGGTTTTTATTCATTTCCTGAATTTCTTTGTTACTTTTTTCAAAAGTAACAAAGACTGCTTAGACATTACTATGGAAAAACGGAAACAACGACAACACACAAACACAAAACTTTGGAAGTAAAGCGTGTAAAGTCTATAAGACCATATTAAGAGCCAAGTTGTACACTCACACACACACGTGTACACATGTTTTGTACACAACAGCAACTCATTCAAATTCATACAAACAGAAAGCGAGAGTGAGAGAGAGTGTACACATGCATGTAATAATGCTACCGGAAATAAGTAACAAAAGATTTGTTTTTGTTGTGCTGTGTTTCGTTTTTTCTCCATTTGTCACGTTTTGTAATTTCCCTAATTAGTGGATATGTTTGTTTCTACTTCAGTTACATTCTCTACTACGTATATTAGATTAGTTTTTTTTTCGTCTTTACATTCCCATATTAGTGTTTGGCATTTAATTTGTTTTCCCCCCTGCTGTGTGTCCAGAAATAGAGAAACTGATTTGTTGTAATTTTTTGTCATAATTATTTTTATTATTGGGCATAATTTCAAATGCAATGACTCGAATTAGAGAATTGTCAAAAACATTACCTTAGGTTAAGGGATAAAAATACACATGTTATATTGAATGGTGCACACATTAAGATGCAATTACACACATATGTATGTATGTATAACCCCATAATTTTTTTCTATTAAGGGGGGGGGGGGGGGGGGTTCATAAATTTTGTTGATATAATTCGAATCTACACTCATTAATGAATGTTCCTACAAAATTTCAAGTGAAAATCTCAAGAACTCTTGAAGATATAGCCGATTTATTGTGTCAGCATCCCTTAAACGGCATATACATTCGAAATTTTTACCGGGTTAACCTCCTTTATGAGGATTTATTTGACATATATGTAAAGGAATTGACAATTGAAACCCACTGGGTTAAAGAAATCCAGTTAAATGTAAGCGTAGTTTTATATTTTGCAGAAATCTATATGAAATTTGAAAGTACGGGTTACTAATATATTTGACATAATTCGATCCATTTCTGGTAAATATATCAGGCAAATGCAATAGTTATTCATAGTCTACAATTTATTGTCATAATCTAAAATTTGTAGATTTAGGGTCATCTCAGCAAGAATCGGTTAATAGAGGAAAGGATAATAAAAACCTACGAATAGGATTTTTTTTTAATCGGGGACCCTATCTAAAAACATATAAGCGTAATTTTTGTAAAATATCTGAAAGTAAAATAAAATCTTGATTGTGATGTTCAAGAAAAGGACGCATAAGGCCTAGACTTAGAAGGAGAATCTATTTTCTCACACCATTCTTGACACTGCCCCGTACGTTTTGAAAAATTCCATACCAATCGAACGAACCTAGAGAGTTGGGTGAATCATTTACATATTGGACAAAAATATATATGTCGCTATAACGAATTTGTTACTCAGCATCGGCCAAACACACAGTGGCTAAATTTGCTGATTTGTCGGCGCTAAATTAATAACTCATCAACCAATTGAGATACGTTACTGCAATTTTGCAAAACTTCCCACTTTCCCGCAAATTAATTAAGAGAACCACCCATTCTCGGTATTAATTTTTCAAGATTTTCAATGGGCTTGTAAATCAATACCAATGGTTGTTAAGGTTTTGCACATATATATTTAAAGATTTAAAAAAAAATTTAAATTTTTGTTATTGTTTTGTTGTTGTTTTTTGTGATTAAAGAAATTTCCTTATTTTTGATGGCAGACATGATAACTCTTCACTGGAACATCGGAATCCAAACATTTCTACGGTGTTAGAAAGAGTACATGCCTGGCTCTCGTATGAACTAGGATTATTAATGAACTATAGTATGAACTAGGAATATTCTTGGAAAATCGTCAATTTTAAAAAATAAGGAAGATCTTCACCGATTAGTTTTATCCTATTTCATACGATAGCTATACACTCACAGAGAAATGTGTAAAAATTTGGAATCGATTGGATTCTTAGGTTTTGAGTTATCGTGTTCGCAAGACCAATGTTTGGAGAAAAACGCGTTTAAAGTTTGAGAAGCCCTTCAGCCATCACTTGATGCTAACACAATAAATCGGCTATATCTTCAAGAGTTCTTGAGATTTTCACTTGAAAGTAGTGTAGGTTCGAATTAAATCAATAAAATTTTTGACCCCGAGAATGGGGGGTCCCCTTAAGTGGGAATTAGTGGGCAAACTATGTTGCTGGATGTCTTGTTCTCATATAACGGTACCCCCTTTATACCCTTCACTCCACTGTGGTACAGGTATGTTTGTGTGCATATGTTTGTGACAGACAGAAGGAAACGAGATATACGTATGGTTCCTTTTGAGAATAAGCATAGAATCACTTTCTAAGTCATTGTGTACATGTCCGTCCGTCCGTCTGTCTGTAAGGTAAATGGTACACTAAAGTCCCTGCAAATATTTTGATTTTCACGAAATTTGGCACAGCGTACTGAATTTAGTCTAGAATAAGTTTAGTGAACATCGGTTGAGATTTAGGTATAGCTTTCATTGCCCGATTTTAGGTACATCATCCTGCGATTTGCACGAATTTTGGCATGGCGTACTGAATTAGGTCCAGAATGACGTGTGCTAAGTCCAAAGTCCCTATGTATCTCTCGATTTGCACGAAATTTGGCACAATGTTCTGAATCACCTCTAGAATGATTTGTGGTAAGCTTCGTGAAAATCGGTTCAGATTTAGATATAGTTCTCATATATTTTCGCCCGATTTAATGTAAATGGTTCACCAAAGACCCTATATATGTTCCGATTTGCACGAAATTTGGCATAGCGTACTGAATTGAGTCGAGAATAATGTGTGCTATGTTGCGTGAAGATCCGTTCAGATTAAAATATAGATCTCATATATTTTTCGTCCGTTTAAGGTAAATGGTGTACCAAAGTCCCCTAATATCTTTCGATTTGCACGAAATTTGGCACAGTGTACTTAATTAAGACCCCAATGATGTGTGCTAAGCTTCGTGAAAATCGGTTCAGATTTAGATATAGCTCCCATCTATTTCCGCCCGATTTAATGTAAATGGTGTACCAAAGTTCCTTCATGTCGGCCGATTCGCACGAAATTTGGCATAGGGTACTGAATTGAGTCTAGAATGAGAGTGCTAAGTTTCGTGGAAATCGGTTTAGATTTAGATATATCTCCTTTATATTTTTTCTTCCGATTTTATGTGAATTGTGCACTAAATATCCAAAGTTTGTCCAATTGCCACACAATTTTGTACAATGAACTGTAGTTAATATATGTTAATCTCTGGCAAGTCTCTTGAAATCGGTTTAGATTTTGATATAGCTTCTACAAAAATTTTGCACAGCGTACTGAAGTTAGCATAAGCTAGAAGTTAGATATAAATGCTGCACCAAACTCCCCAGGTGAATCCGATTGACCCAAAATTTTGCACAACGTACTGAAGTTAACATAACATGTGGCAAGTTTTGTTGAAATCGGTTCAGATTTAGATATAGCTCCTATAAATAGTTTCGTCCGAGTTTAAGAAAAATGTGCACCAAATAATTAGTATAGCCTAACCTGTGACAAGTTTTGATGAAATCGGTTTAGATTTCGATATTTGGCCAAATGAAAATTTAGTATTGGTTTCAGAATGATATGTTTAATTTCATGTTAATGGTTCTTCAAAAATGAGACGTCTGTTAGGATTCCATCTGTTGAATATTCCCAAAGTGGTGAAGGGTATCATATAGTCGGCCCGTCCGACTTTGCTACTTTCCTTAATGGTTTATGTCTCGATCCGACCTAATGTAATAAATTTTCTTTTTATTTACATACGATTTTTCAGTACCAACTCACAAATAGCAGTGTATTTTTAGAGAATAGTTATTAGAAATAACAGTAATATTGATCTGATTTTTTAAGAATTAGCAAAGTATATTCCACAACCTTTTTTAGGTCGTCCATATAGTCTCAGTAGCGTATCCAACGAATCAACATAACTTGTTCAGTAATTATGTTTATTTTTTTTCGAGTTCTCCTCTTCAATTCAATCCACTGTGCTATACACTAGTCGAGGCTAAATATTCCTTACTTTATCAAATCAAATGAGTCGTAAATAGGAACAAACGCATAGTAGTCGTCCATGCTCCATTCCATGGAAGGCTCATTTGCCTTTCAGCAGTAGCAACAACAGCAATAGCAACCCTAACTAAATGAAAAGAACATTTTCCATATTCATTGTGCACAAAACACAAACTTCATTAAGCTGTCAGTTTATTGTAAATTACCCAAGCGTTGATACTTTTTCATTCAATTATATGTCATTCACAGAAGAAAAAGAAGAAGAAGAAAAAACAAATTATGTCACACAAAACATAATTTCAATATTTTATTTCCTGTCATTGATTTTTCTTGGCAGCCAATGTTCTTTGAGTTTTGGTCGTGGCAATGACGACGACAACAACATTACTGAAGGGAATTATAATGAGTGTGGGCAATAACCAACCAATCAACCAGCCCCACCCCCCATTAACCATTCAATTCAAGAAAATTCATTTAATCGGAAAAAGCCACAGACACAGGCGCACGTTCCCTGACAAATTTATCATTTTTGTTGGATTAATAATTCAAAATGTAATTAATTGAATTGAATTGAATTATGCCTTGTCATTCAATGAATGGTTGGTAGGTTGGTTGGTTGGCTGTTTGGTTAGCTGCCAAGGGTGAGTGCGACACTTCTTTGGTCTTTTGTGTGAGGTGTTGACAAGTAAAATGTTTAACTGATTTTGTGGTAGATTTGTTTGACACTTGAATTTTGTGATTGACAAGTTATTTTTGTTTAATGGATTAAATTGCCGACGATTAAAATGACAAAATGCTTTGATGTCAGAGATGAATATTTAATAGAATTCCAAGAAGTTGTGTTTATTTCATACATCAAGTAAACAACAACTGCGTAAAAATATTGATTCCAATTAATTGAATTTGGTTTTGGAAAATATAGAATAAACGAATGAAGTAGTTTCGTTCAATTAAATTTGAAAAAAAAATGAAAAATTGATAGCCCTTTGAAAAATGGTTTTAATTTTCACGACTATTGATAGTCCTTAAACCAGTAACGAAAGTAGTAAACTCGGACTGGGCCGACTATATGATACCCTTCACCACTTTGGGTATATTGTACATATGTATCCTTACAATTGCGTGTCACTGTTCCCTAGAAGTAACATGCTCATGTCTTTCTGCAACCTAAGATAAATTTAATTTCATTCAGTCCAATTTAGAGTCGTCCATGAGACAAATTTATGGAAAACGATTTATAGCAAAATTGATGCACGCTATTCGGTACCCCGCACTGTTAAAAATTTAATTTGAATCAGTCGTTCGAAATACATATGGAAGCTATGGCTGCATCTGCACAAATTTCAACAAAACACAATAACGTCACTCAGGTCTCAATTTGATACGTTGTGCAAAATTTCGTGTTAATTGAACAAACATAAAGAGTTTGGTGCACCATTTACGTAAAATCGGACGAATACATATGCTATAATCGAAATTTGATCCGATTTTCCCCAAACTTACCACTCATTATTTTAGACTCAATTCAGTACGATATGCCAAATTTAGTACAAATCCACGGATATAAAGGGGAGTTGGTGTACCATTTACATAAAATCGGACGAAAATATATATGGGAACTATATAGAAATCTGAACCGATTTTCAGCTAACTTTACACACATATATAGGCTAAATTCATTATAGGCTAAATTCATTCACCATGCTCAATTTCATGCAAATCGAAGGATATTAAGGGACTTTGGTGCACTATTTACCTAAAATCGGATGAAAATATATATGGGAGCTATATATAAATCTGAACCGATCTTCATGAGATTTAACATACATCGTTCTGGATTTTATTCAGTACGATATGCCAAATTTCATGCAAATCGAAGAATATATAGGGACTTTGTTGCTTTATTTACCTAAAATCGGGTGAAACAATATATGACAGCTACTTGAAAATCTGAACCGATTTTCCCGAATCTTAACACTCATTGTTCTTGACTTATTGCAGTACGCTATGCCAAATTTCGTGCAAATTGAAAGTTATATAGAGACTTTGGTGCACCATTTACTTTAAATTGGACGAAAATATATATGGGAGCTATATCTAAATCTAAACCGATTTGCGCGAAACTCAACACACATCACTCTAGAATTAATTGTGTACGCTATGACAAATTTCCTGCAAATCTAAAGATATATAGGTACTTTGGTGCACCATTTACATGAAATCGGACAAAACTATATTTGGGAGCTATTTCTAAATCTGAACCGATTTTCGCCAATTTCTATAGGGTTCGTCCTTGGGCCAAATAAGTGAACTGTGCCAAATTTTATCCAAATCGGATCATAAATGCAACCTGTACTTTGGTAACAAAAATACATGGACGGAAGGAGAGACGGATATGCGTAAATCGACTCAAAAAGTGATTCTATGCATATTCTCAAAAGGAAGGGTCTATCTCGATTCCTGTTGCCTGTTACAAACATATGAACAAAGACATAATACCCTGTAGTACAGTGTGGTGAAGGGTATACAAAGATTTCCAAGCGCGTCGGTCTTTTGCACAGTTTTTGTCGTTTGAAAGATCATATTCGGCAATATTGTCTTCCACTTGATCTTTCCGTCTTATTCGTGGCCTTCCCCTTCTGTGTGAGCCATTAGCTTGTTCGCTTTTATATGCCTTTTGGGCTGGGGCATCTTCATTCATTATCTCAACATGACCTAACCAATGTAGTCGCTGTCCGAGAATAGCTCGTACAGCTCATGGTTCATTCGACGGTGATATTCACCGTCCACGCAGATCGGCCTTTAGATTTTTCGGAGAATTTTTCTCTTAAACACCCGAAGAGCTGCCTCATCTGCTTGCGTAAGTACCATCCATGCTTCAGATTCATATAATAGCACGGGTAGTATCGGCATCTTGTAGAGTGTGGGTTTGGTATGGCGGGAGGTGGTATTGCTTTATAGTTGCTTACTCAGACCATAGTAGCATCTGCTGGCCATCACAATCCTTCGCCGAATTTCAAAACTGATGTCATTCGTTTTATTTATGGCCAAGGTATATAACATCTTTGGCTACCTCGAAGCTGTAGTTCTCAATTTCCACAGTTGCTCGGAGTCTACTAGACGTCTTGCGCGTTGATACCATCACTTTGGTCTTCTCGCCGTTTACTGCCAGATCCACTTTGCCAGACTCCTTCTCAATTTGTTCAAAGGTGGCTGTTACCAATCTCAATTTTTGACCCATTATGTCGATGACATCGGCGTAGGCAAGTAACATGTATTGTTTGGTGTACAGAGTGCCATTTCTGTTCACCTTTGTCTCTGGTATGAGCTTTTCCAGCAGGAAGTTAAAAAGGTCTCACGACAAACTGTCGCCTTGTCTGAATCCTCGTTCGGCGTTAAAGGGCTTCGAGAGGTCCTTTCCAACTTTAACTGCTGATCTTGTACTAATTAACCTGCATAGTCGAATTATTTTGCAGGAATGCCAAATGCAGACATAACTTTAAACACTTCTCAACGGATATGGCTATCGAATGCGGCTTTATAGTCGACGTATAGGTGGAATGAGTCGATGTGTTTTTCGTGGGGTTTCTCCAGGATTTGGCGCAGAGTGAAAATCTGGGCAATGGAGGATTTTCCAGGCCTGAAGCCGCATTGGTATGATCCAATAATGTCGTTGAACATTGGCTTCAGGTTTTCTCAAAGTACGCTGGATAGCACTTTATATGCGATGAGAAGGAGACTTATTCCTCTATAGTTCGCACATATCGTCTAGTCTCCTTTTTTGTGCACGGGACACAGGATGCTGATGTTCCAATCATTGGACATGCACTCCTCTAGCCAAATTGTACTAATCAGCTGGTGCATGCTCTCTACCAGCATCTGACCACCAGTCTTGAATAGTTCGGCTTGTAACCCATCGGCACCTGTTGCTTTATTGTTTTGAGCCGATTAATTGCTATTCTGACCTCATCTTGGCTAGGTTTTATATACTCTATACCGTCATCTATTATTGGTTCTGGGGTATCCTCTGCACCGCTACTATTTGATACCAGAAGTTTTTCAAAATGCTCCTTCCAGATCCTCAGCATGCTGTCTGTATCTGTCACCAGGTTCCCTTCTTTATCTCTACAGGAGGATGTGCCTGCTCAAAGCCTTCGGTTTGGTGTTTTACCCGTTGGTAGAATTTTCGGACTTCATTCTGACGTTGGTAGAATTTTCGGACTTCATTCTTACTCCTTGATAATTGCTTGTATCAAAAATATATACCAAAACCAGTGAGCGGAGCAGTATAGTAGGACGGGGCCGACCATATAATACCCTACACAACTTCCACGAAAATCTATCTTTGCGTTGTTTGCACCCTCTAGAAACCTGACTAAAGGTCAACATATATTAATAATATTCAGCAGACGAGGGTTGTACTTGTCCGTGGGTTATGGCCTATAGATCGAAAATTATTATCTGATCATCACCGAAAGTTATAGGCGTTGTCCTTGACCATAACTGGAAACTCATGGAAATTTTCAAAGCGACCAGCGCTATATTTTCGCCCTCTAGTGTGGTTTTGGGTTACTAAATAATGTCTGATTACGTAAGGACCTGTAAATATTTAAGTGTAGCTCCCACATCTGAGTACATACGACCATATAATTGGTATCAATTTAATGGTCAACCACCCCTCTTGAACATACTATCAACTATTTGGGTCTCTGTCCTTCAGGGGTAAATCTATACGCTATAGGATACAAATTTTGTAATTTTTCACACAAAAGTCAGGGTCCATTTGATCCGCTAAATATTAACCGATCTTTATCAAAACAGGCATGCTCATTCTTTGGCCCGATCCCCTTCTCCCTGCAAAAATTCGCGATGTTTGGGCCACAATTGCGGCCTCTGGAGCGACCAGAAAATCAGACAAAAATAAAGTTTTTGGTCCATTTCATCCCCTAAATATTAACCGATCTTTTCCAAAAACAATAGGGGTCTTCATTGGCCAGAACCCATCCTACATGCAAAATTTCGTGACGATTGGCCCATAAATGTGGCCTGTATCGTGTTTACAAATTATAATGGACAGACGGACGGACACACATGTCTAGATCGACTCAGCTAGTCGAGATATGATGATCGGTATACTTAAAGGTGGGTCTAGGACCAATATTTCGTCCTGTACAAACTTTTGGGGATATACAAAGATATAATACCCTGACAACATAGTTGTGTAGGGTATAAAAATCAGCGCCTATGGCTTGAAAATATTTATACCCTACACAACTATGTTGTCAGGGTATAGCTTTGTGCAGCCCCAAAAGTTTGCAACGCCGCGAAATATTGGTCTTAGACCCACCTTTAAGTATACTGATCGTCATATCTCGACTAGCTGAGTCGATCTAGACATGTGTGTCCGTCCGACCGTCCGTCCGTCTGTCCATTATAATTTGTAAACACGATACAGGCCACAGATATGGACCAATCTTTACGAAATTTTGCATGTAGGATGGGTTCTGGCCAATGAAGACCCCTATTGTTTTTGGTAAAGATCGGTTAATATTTAGGGGATGAAATGGACCAAATACTAAATTTTTGTCGGTTTTTCTGGTCGCTCCACAGGCCGCAATAATGGCCTGAACATCGTGAAACTTTGCATGGGGAAGGGGGTCGGGCCAAAGAATAAGCATGCCTGTTTTGATAAAGATCGGTCAATACTTAGCGGGTCAAATGGACCCTGACTTTTGTGTGAAAAATGACAAAATTTTTATTCTATAGCATATATATTTACCACTGAAGGACATAGACCCGGGAAGTTGATATTATATCCAAGAGGAGTGGTTAACCTTTAAATTAAGACCAATGTATGTGCTCGGATGTGAGAGTTTCACCTAAATATTTACAAGTATCTCCGTATTCGTATATTATTTAGTAACCCATTATCACTCTAGAGAGCGGAACTATATCGCTTATCGCTTTGAAATGTTCAATGAGGTTCCGGGTATGGTCAAGGACAACGCCTCTAAATTTCGGTGATGATCAGATAATAATTTTGGAATGAAGTGCACCGAAAACTTAATTTTTTGTGTTATTTTCGAGTCGATCTATAGACCACAAATGAAAGCCGAACATCAAAACACAACCCACGGTGAAGGAAATCTTGACAATAGCTGTACTGAATACTCGTAATATGTCAGTGTGAGGAAGAGGTGCTGTTTACCTCTATCGGGCAAGAGGGTGCAAATATCACGAAATGTTGCCCAGCCTCGGAATAAACATCCGCAGAAAATTTGAGTTCCGTGGTAGTTGTGTAGGGTATCGTATGGTCGGCCCCGTCCGACTATACTGCTCCGCTCACTGTTTTTTTTTAAAAAGCCACGCTTATGTGTAATCTTTGCAAAATAATTTGAAATAATTTTAAAACAAATATTTTAAAATGCACCCACAAAATAGAATTCTCCTGCAATTGTATATTTTCCCCAATTGATTTATTTATTCCTAGATTATTGCTCGTATCAAAAATATATACAAGAAACAAGAAAAATGGAAATTATGTATTTAGTTTGAAATATCCAGTTATAAGTATTTATTTTTTTGTTTATACAAATATGAAATATTCTATGGAATTTATTTTATAAATATTTTCTCTGTATTCTTTACAGGTAAGCCGATTACTGGGAAATGTGTATTTAATCTACAATAACTTGCAATTGTAAGTATGTTATAATTGTTAACAGGAAAAACTTTAAATTAAATTTATTTTCGAAATATAAAACGATTAAGTTGTTAATCATAACAATTTTTATGGGGATCCCAGAAGCTACGTTGATGTTTGAGACCTGTGATGAGGATTTGTGATTAATTTGGGATATAATACCAAAATAACTGAAGTGGGTCCTATTTAAAACCATTTTCGTACAAAACCTTTTCTATTACATCCTTACGAATTTAAGGTCTTAAAAGTGGGTACCCAAATATCCAAACTTTTAAATATTGGACAAAAAATGTGTATCATTTAGATATTCTGGTGAATTACATATTCAAATATTGTACTATACATTTTAAAATACCATTAATAATATTTCTGTGCCAGTGCGGCAATGAGGTTAAATGTTTACACCACATTTCTTATGCCCTGTCCAAATTTCAGTTTTTATTTCATTTTAATTTAATAGACGCTGTCTGCAACAGCATAATACATACTAATGAACTTTATCGTTTCGAAAAAAAAAAATCATATTATAGAGATAAGAATTTTATTGTTTAGAATTTTGTGCCTAAAAGTGTATATTTGAATATTAATTTGTTCATATACCAACTAAAACTATAACGCTTATGAACATTAATGTGAATTTCAGCCATTCAGCCAAGTTCAAGGTCTTTTGTTTTTCATTGTTCCAACCCAGCATGCGTGGGTTCGACATTTGCAATTAAAATGCTTTGGAAGCCTCTTTAAATAATTTATCATATTCTAAAACAAAAAACGCAAAACCTTTTGTCTGCAAACTTAAGACATTTTTCAAATGAAAATGTTACGAGCAACAAAAATTTGTGGCTTTTGTGGTTTTTTAAGGATACGATGTGTGGCATTTTTTTTGAAAGCTTTGGGATTACAAACATGGTTATAAGGGATACATAATTTTGTGCTATAATTAAAATATTTGCAAGTACTAGTCGTCATAATAATGTTAACAAGTAAAAAAAAAAACGTTCGTCCGGGTCCAAACTATTGTATACCCTTCAGGCAACCAAAATGTAAAAATTCGTATGGTATCATTACAATGGAGAATATGGTAAAATTATTTGGAAGTAATCTCTTAATTTTCATAATCTGTTAATTTTGCGATTTTTATTGGAAAGTAGGACAAGTACATATATTGACATAATTTTTGTGGTTGTTGTTTTGTTGTTGATTTTTATACCCTAAACAACTATGTTGTCAGGGTATTATAGCTTTGTGCAGCCCCAAAAGTTTGTAACGCCGGGAAGTATTGGTCCTAGACCCACCTTTAAGTATACCGATCGTCATATCTCGACTAGCTGAGTCGATCTATACATGTGTGTCCGTCCGTCTGTCCATTAGATCTTGTAAACACGATACAGGCCACAATTATGGACCCATCTTTACGAAATTTTGCATGTAGGATGGGTTCTAGCCAATGAAGAAAGATCGGTTTATATGTAGAGGATGAAAAGGACCAAATAGTTATTTATTTTTTGGTTTTTCTGGTCGCTCCAGAGGCCGCAATAATGGCCCGAACTTCGTGAAATTTTGCATGGAGAAGGGGATCGGGCCAAAGAATAAGCATGTCTTTTGATAAAGATCGGTCAATATTTAGCGGGTCAAATGGACCCTGACTTTTGTATGAAAAATTACAAAATTTGTATTCTATGGCATATATATTTACCACTGAAGGACATAGACTCGAGAAGTTGATATTATATCCAAGAGGGGTGGTTGACCTTTAAATTAAAACCAATTATATTGTTGTATGTGCTCGGATGTGGGAGTTACACCTAACTACTTACAGGTATCTCAGTATTCGTATATTATTTAGTAACCCATTATCACTCTTGAGAGCGGAACTATAGCGCTGATCGCTTTGAAATGTTCCATGAGATTCCAGGTATGGTCAAAGACAACGCTTATAATTTTCGGTGATGATCAGATAATAATTTTGGAATGAAGTGGACCGAAAACTTAATTTTTATACCCTACACATCTTTGTTGTCAGGGTATTATAGCTTTGTGCATTGGTCCTAGACCCACCTTTAAGTATACCGATCGTCATATCTCGACTAGCTGAGTCGATCTAGACATGTGTGTCCGTCCGTACGTCTGTCCATTATAATTTGTAAACACGATACCGGCCACAATTATGGAGCAATCTTCACGAAATTGTGCATGTAGGATGAGTTCGGACCAATAAAGACCCCTATTGTTTTTGGTAAAGATCGGCAATTATTTAGGGGATGAAATGGACCAAATACTTAATTTTTGTCGGTGTTTCTGGTCGCTCCAGAGGCCGCAATTATGGCCCTAACAACCTGTTTTGATAAAGATCGGTCAATATTTAGCGGGTCAAATGGACCCTGACTTTTGTGTGAAAAATGGCGTATATATTTGCCCCTGAAGGACCTAGACCCGAGAAGTTGATAGTATGTTCAAGAGGAGTGGTTGACCATTAAATTGATGCCAATTATATGGTCATATGTCCTCAGATGTGGGAGTTACACTTAAATATTTACAGGTGCTTACATATTCAGGCATTATTTAGTAAACCATTGCACCAGAGGTTGGAAATTTAGCGCTGATCGCTTTGAAAATTTCCATGATATTCCAATTATGGTCAAGGACAACGCCTATAATTTTCGGTGATGATCAGATAATAATTTTGGGATGGAGTGGACCGAAAACGTATCTGTTTTTTTTTTTTTTTTAGTCAGTCTATAGGCCACAATTGAAAGCCCAACATCACAACATAACCTACGGTAAAGCGAATCTGGTCAAGTACAGCCCTCGTCTACTGAATATTAGTAATATTTGTTGACCTTTAGTGGGGTGTCAAGAGGGTGCAAATAACGCAAAGTTAGATTTTCGTGGAAGTTGTGTAGGGTATCATATGGTCGACCCCGTCCGACTATACTGCTCCGCTCACTGGTTTTATTTTTGATTAGGTATATATATAGTCCATTTATTCATTCCTTCGCTGTGAATTATTTTCATCACACCTGCAAACAAACATAATGCCCATTTAATATGTCTTAATAAAATCGCCCGGGGGCATACAATTGAAATATATGGTTTTATTTTGTCTTTGGACATATATAATTGTTTTGATGTTGGTCACATGACATTGTGTCATTTATTTTACCAAATCATTTTAATTAATGTATTAATTTGTCTGTACAACAACGACATATACAAGAATTCACCTAAACATGGACACAGATAAAAACATGAAATCCAACTAATAAATAAAAACATATATGTTTATAAATATCGCAGCATACATTCAAACATATATGTTGTGTGTGTGTATGTTCATGCCACAAGGCAAAAATGACAAAAATACAAGCCATCATTATTAGCAGTTGCTCCCTACAACCCATAAGTAAATATGTATATATGTGTGTGTGTGAACATGGTGTATGAATACATTCCAACCCATTTGAAATACATATCGAAATGCGTACTTTCATTAGAGTTATTGTTGTTGGTCATGTAAATATATTAGCAGCAAACAAAATAAAAGAGAAAAACAACATGAATATGTTTATGTACGACCTTGTACAAGTAATGAATTTACGTACATGTATGGGGACAAATGACAGGATCTTGAGGAAAATACATTTCAATTATCGATTCATTATGGGTTGATTTGGCTGCTATGGTATAAATGAAAGTATTGTTGTGTAGGTTTATTTTTATTTGTTCATGAAATGGTAGAAGGACGCCTACATGGGTGTGTATGAATTGGGTGATATATGAATTGATGTTGCTCATACGACATGTGTAGCACTAACACAAATTGAAAATTAAATATTTTTTCATCCACTTTTATTTATTAGGTATGCCATTTAATGGTGAAACTAAATGTTTATACCCTACACAACTATGTTGTCAGGGCCGCAATTATGGCCCAAACACCGCGAATTTCTACATGGAGGAGTGGATTGGGCCAAAGAATAAGCATGCCTGTCTTGATAAAGATCGATCAATATTTAGCGGGTCAAATGGCCGAGAAGTTGATAGTATATCCAAGAGGACTGGTTGACCTTTAAATTGATACCAATGATATTGTCTTATGTACTATAGTAACCCATTACAACACTAGAGGATCCAGGTATGGTCAACTACTACGGCTATATTTTTCGATGATGATCAGATACTAATTTTGGGATGAATTAGACCGAAAACTTAATTTTTGGTGTTATTTTCGAGCCGATCTATAGGCCACAATTGAAAGCCGAATATCACAACCCAACCCACCGTGAAGGGAATCTGTACTCCATATTAGTAATATTTGTTGACCTCTAGTCGGTCAAGAGCGTGCAGAATGTTAGATTTTCGTGGAGTTGTGTAGGGTATCATATGGTCGGCCCCGTCCGACTATACTGCTCCGCTCACTGGTTTAATTTATTTTTTGGAGCGAAAATTCTTTATTTCAATAATATGATTACTTTGAAAATAATCGACAAAATTTCCAAATATATCAATTGGGAGTCCCTTTGAAAAATATTTAAAAGTGTTCATTACAAAATTCTTAAAAATATTATTTATCAAACATTTCGTTGATCTAAAAGTCCTTAAAAATTAATTATAAAAAAAATATTTATGTACTGGTTTTTGAAAATAAAGACATGTGCAATAAAAAATCCACTCCTAAATATGTGCTTACCTTTGAAAAAATTCATTAAAAATTCTGGAAACAAATTTTTCATAGAACCCCAATGCAAATTAAATCCGGTGAGTGGTGTATTATAGTCGAACAGGGCCGACCATGTGATACCTTAAACAGTTACCACTGAGCTCTAAGGCTCTGCGGATCTATATTTCGAGTCTGGGTAATATTTAGCGATATTTGAATTTTCTTGGGCGATTAGAGGTCAATATCTCCTCTGCGGCATCTTTTCCGATTCATGTTTTCCTTGCATAAAGAAACAATCTATAAGATTCAAATTTAATTATTTTACACAAAAAAGTTTTGGTTCGTTTGGCACGCTGTATATTGACAATCCATTACATGTTGACAGTCCATTACATGTTGACAGTCCATCATGACATCAATTTTAATCAGTTGGTCAAATCGCCTTCCCAATGTAATTTTTTTTATTTTCGGCTTATAATTGTGGTGTCTTGAAGTCCAGCCAAAATTAATGATTTCAGTCCATTTCATACTTGAAATGTCATTTGATCATCATCGAAATCCGGAACATCATGCAAAATTTCCTACCCATTAACGTTGCATTTACGATTTCTAGTGTGGTAATATATATATATATATATATATAACCCCCTATCCGAGTAGCTACAACAATATAATTGGTATCAATATACAGGTCAACCACCCCTCTTGGATATACAATCAACTTCTTTCTCGTCTATGTCCTTCAGGAGTAAATATATACGCCATTCAATACAAATTAATTTTTCACACAAAAATCTTGGTCCATTTGGTGTGCTGAGTGTTAACCGATCTTCTTCAAAACGGCCATAATTATTCTTTGGCTAAATTACCTTCTTCATGTAAACTTTCGTGATGTTCGGGTCATAACTCTGGCCTCTAGAGCGACCAGAAAAACGCATAAAAATAAAGTGAGATGAGACACAAAGTCTATGTTGCCACTTTTACGGGTATATTTTCATAGGAATTTTGAAGATTGTAGAATATGATGTAGGTCATCGTTGATATTTTAAAATTTTGTATCTGCTTCCGAAAAAATTAAATATTTGGTCCATATCATCCCCTAAATATTAACCGATCCTTACCAAAACTAATAGGGGTATTCACTAGCCAAAACCCTTCCTACATGCTAAATTTCGTGAAGATTGCTCCATAACTGTGGTCTGTATCTGTATCTCTTGGGGCTGCACAAAGCTATAGCATTTTATATCCTGACAACATAGTTGTGTAGGGTATAAAAATGAAAAAAAAAAACAGTGAGTGAGGGTATCATATGGACGGGCCGACCATATGATACCCTACACAACTTCCACGAAACTATAATTTTCTGTGATTCTATATTCTGAACTTGGGCAATATTTCGCGATATTTGCACACTCTTGACCGACTAGAGGTCAACAAATATTACAAATATTCAGTACAGTCCTTCAAATCACCTGTCCAGATTCCCTTCACCGTGCGTTGTGTTGTGATGTTCGGCTTTCAATTTTGACCTATAGATCGACTCAAAAAAAAAAAAAAAAACACCAACAAATAAGTTTTCGGTCCACTTTATCCAAAACTTATTATGTGATGATCACCGAAAATTATACGCGCTGTCGGTGACCATAAATTCAACCTCATGGAAAATTTCCAAGCGATAAGCGCTATATTTCTGCGGTCTAGTGTGGTAATGGGTTACTAAATAATATATGAATACGTAAGCACCTGTAAATATTTATGTGTAAGTCCCGCATCCGAGTACATACGACAATATAATTGGTATCAATTTAAAGGCCAACCACTCCTCTTGAACATACTATCAACTTCTCGGGTCTAGGACCTTCAGGTGCAAATATATACCCCATAGAATACAAATTTTGCATTTTTTCACACAAAAGTCAGGGTCTATTTGATCCGCTAAATATTGACCGATCTTTATCAAAACAGGCATGCTTATTCTTTGGCCCGATCCCCTTCTCCATGCAAAAATTCGCGTTATTTGGGCCATAATTGCGGCCTCTGGAGCGACCAGAAAAACCGACAAAAATAATGTTTTTGGTCCATTTCATCCCCTAAATATTAACCGATCTTTTCCAAAAACAATAGCGGTCTTCATTGGCCAGAACCAATCCTACATACAAAATTTCGTGAAGACTGGTCCACAACTGTGGCCTGTATCGTGTTTACAAGTTATAATGGACAGACGGACGGACGGACACACATGCCTAGGTGGACTCAGCTAGTCGAGATATGACTATCGGTATACTTAAAGGTGAGTCTAGGTCCAATATTTCGCAGCGTTACAAACTTTTGGGGCTGCACAAAGATATAATACCCTGACAACATAGTTGTGTAGGGTATAAATATTAAAATGTTGAGGTATATTGATCCTATCTATCCACTCTGGCATATAAAAAAATTATCTCGCTAGTTCTTAAGAGAAATCATTAAAAACACAGTGAATAACAAGTAAAACATAGTAACGTTCGACCGAACCGATTTTTAAAACCTCAACCAGGTGGTGTGCATTCAAAATGTCTTAAATCGATCACGTGCTGTCCTAATTGGTCTACATACCCCGAAAATGTCAAGGAACCCATTTATTTCCTGAAAATAAGTGGACTGCCATATTAGCTTTCGCAAAAGCTCATATCAATTGGAAATGGACGTAGTGGAAAAATATTATATTCGCGGATGAATTAAAAGTTAATATTTAAGGCTCAGACGAGAACAAATAAGCTGTGAGAGGAATAATAATGAAAGATTCAGGCCTCAATATTGCAAGGAAGCATGGAGGTGGATCAATAGTGGCATAGGAATGTTTTCCTTTTTATGGTGTTCGATTTCTTTACGAACTTTATGAAGTAATGAATCGTATTGTTTACACAAATATGTTGGAAAGCACAATGACTCTCTTCGCTGAGGAACATATACCTCCTGTTTGGTTGTTTCGGCATGACAATAACCTCAAATATACATCGAAACATGTAAAAGATTGATTGCAATAGTCAAAAATCAGGATTTTACAATCACCTACATAACCATCTGATACTAATAATATCGAAAAATATTTGTAGTACCATATATAGCATAGTAAAAAAAACTTATAAAAAAGGATATTCTCACCAGAGGGTAGTTATGCCTTTTTTACAATAAACCTGACTCTGTGGTTAAGCAGGAAAATGTTAACACGTTATTATACCGTGCCGAAGGGTATAATAACTGTGGTATATGGTATTATGTATTTGTGCATATGTTTGTAACAGGCCAAAGGAATCGAGATAGACCCATGGTTCCTTTTGAGAATATGCATAGATCGGCTTTCTGAGTCGATTTATGGATGCCCCTTTGTCCGTCCGTCTATCCGTCCATGTATTTTCAGGAGCAAAGTACAGGTCGCATTTCTGATCCGATTTAGATGAATTTGAGCACATCTCATTTGTTTGGCCCAAGGACGAACACTATTGAAATTGGAAAAAATCGGTAAATGGTGCACCAAACACACAATATTTGTCCGATCGATACAGTTTAATGTCTGTTAAGTTTTTTTGAAATCGGTTCATAGCTGTGATACATAGCTTCGTTCAATTTTAGGTAAATGGTCCACCAAACTCCCAATTTTTGTCCGATTGAGACAAAAATTTGGTATAACGCATGAAATTGAAAGAAGGATAGAGAGATATATCTCCCATATATAAATTCGTCTGATTTTATGTAAATGGAGCACCATACTGCCAATATTTGTTCAATTGAGACAAAATTTGAATTAAGTCCAGATTGATGTCTGTGAAGTTTAATTGAAATTGGATCATATATAGATATAGCTCACATAAATCGGACGAAGCGATTTGATGTAAATGGTGCACCAAACTCCCAATTTTTGTCCCATTGTGGCGTATGCGAATTTTTGTTGAAATTGGTTCAGATTTAGATAGAACTCCCAATATTTGTTCGATTGGGACAAAATTTGGTGCAGTGTACTGAGTTAGGTCCATATAGACCTTTGCTCGATTTTATGTAAATGATGCACCGTAGAACCGAATAGATGTGAGTTTTGAATGATGTGTATTAAAGGGGTAAAAATCGTCTTAGATTTAGATATATTTCATAGATATGTTTTTGTTATTATACCCTACACAACTATGTTGTCAGGGTAGAGTAACTTCTGGTAATGTGGACCATGCGTCAAATGTGGACCACACCCCATATCTAAGAAAATGCTTGAAATATGCCAATGCCGCCTTGATAAATGTTTTCCTAATTAGTGAAAACAAACATCAAACTTGGTTTTTAATAAATAATTGCAATGTTGAAAATTTAGTAGGTGAAAATGTAGCTCTGATTGTAAAAGTGTGATTTGAAAATTTTTTAGCACAATAGTCGAACGATTTTGTAAAATAGTCGAACATTTTGTTTTTCTCGAATATAAAGAGGTTATGTGGTTTTCTTGCTTTCTTTAACAAAAATACACGCTTATCTGTAATTACTTTCGGTTATTTTTAAATTTTTATTCATTTTTGAAGCCGATAATTATTTTTAAATAAAAATATTCAATGTCGGGTAATGTGGACCACTATAAAAAAGTGGGACATTTTCATGAGGACGAGTTCGAATCAAGGGCATATTTAATATGCGAGGAGGTATTCTATCCTCTGAAAACTCGATATCCGAAATTATAGGGGCCTCGGTTGGATAATGACGCAAGGACCTTCAATATACCGCAAATGGGGTGGTACCCTTAAATGGGGGCAATTCCAAAACATGGACCCATATATTTTTGCATTCATTGTTACCCAAGAGTGCAATAAATTGAAATTAATCCCAATTAATCCACAACCTACCTTTAACATACTGATCCTCATTACCCACACATACTGGTCCACATTACCCGCCAAGTTATTTTTATTTGCAGTTTAGAGTTTTTTGAAATATAATGCAATAACATTTTTATAGACAAATATATATAATTTTTGACCTGGAATATAATTAGCCAACAAATCTACCATGCTGTGAAAACAATTTGTTTTTATTTTTTTACCGTTGTTATGCCTACAACATCAAAAAAAGAAAATGGTGGTCCACATTACCCGAAGTTACTCTATTATAGCTTTGTGCAGCCCCAAGAGTTTGTAACGCCGCGAAATATTGGTCCTAGACCCACCTTTAAGTATACCGATCGTCATATCTCGAAATAGATCGGTTAATATTTAGGGGATGAAATGGACCAACAACTAAATTTTTGTCTGATTTTCTGGTGGCCTAGAGGCCGCAATTATGGCCCAAACACCACGAATTTCTACATGGAGAAGGGGATTGGGCTAAAGAATAAGCATGTCTGTTTTGATAAAGATCGGCCAATATTTAGCGGGTCAAATGGACCCTAACTTTTTTGTGAAAAATGACAAAATTTGGTTGACCTTTAAATTGATACCAATTATATTGTCGTATGTACTCGGATGTGGGAGTTACATTTAAATATTTACAGATGCTTACGTACTCAGATATTATTAAGTAACACATTACCACACTGGAGGCGGATCGCTTTGAAATTTTCCATGAGGATCCAGGAATGGTCATGGATAACGCCTATAATTTTCGGTGATGATCCGATAATAATATTGGGATGAGGTGGACCGAAAACTTAATTTTTTGTGTTTTTTCTAGTCCATATATAGTTCACAATTGAAAGTCGAACATCATAACACAATCCACCGTGAAGGGAATCTGGACAAGTAATTAGAAGGGATTTACTGAATATTAGTAATATTTGTTGACCTCTAGTCGGTCAAGAGGGTGCAAATATAGCGAAATATTTTCCATGTTCAGAATATATAACCACAGAAAGTTAGATTTTCGTGGTCGGCCCCGTCCGACTATACTGCTCCGCTCACTGGTTTGAATTTTGTCTTGTAAAGGCAGTGATCATTTGAAAGTAATTTTAAGTGATTATTTATACTCTTTCGAGTCAAGGTTGATGATCTAAGTTTTGCAATGAAAAGGAATGCCAGGAGAAGAACCTATGTACCCACCATTATGTGACGCGTTTCGCCGTTGGTTAAGCGGGTCATCAGGCATATTGGGCTATGTGGCTTTACAAAGGTCGTACGTTGACAACTTGTATTAATTCCGCCCTGATGCGAAACTTGCATATGCGAATTTAATTCAAATTTGTCAAGGTTCGACATTTTGTCTTCATTCTAGGAACAGTCCTTTTCAAAGCAGATTTTTGTTGTAGCGATGGATAATTAATCCACACACCTACCATTGCTTCCATGGTATACACATGTTTTTGCGCAACCGTTTTGGAAGTGTGTCGTTTGATTTTATGTAAATGGTTCACCGAGGAGCCAACGTCTGATCCATATGTGGAGAGCGTACAGTGCTGCAGCATACCAAATGGTATATACCAAGGTTGCTCAATTAGGTCTAAATTTACATACATACATAACTTTTGCTTGCTTTCCTACAAATGGTACACTAAAGAATCGAAGTCTCCCCGATTGACTAGGATTTTTTCATAGATTTTCGAATCGTATGTGTATAGGTTTTTTAATACGTTCAAATATTTATATAGATCACACATTTAATTTCGCCTAATTCTATTTCAAAGGTCCTCTAAATATGATATGTATGTTCTATCATCAGGACATTGTATATATTTGCATCTCTTGTATGTTCCCAAAGTGGTGAAGTATATATAAGTATATAATCAGTCCCGTCCAACTTTTGAATTTTCCTGTATTTTTTAAAGTTTTAAGTGTTACACAAAGAAATAGGTTATAAAAATTAACCTACTCTCATGCGAATTTTTGTCATCAACTTCCTGACCCCTCATCTTCATATGCTTCACACATACGCTATACAATAAGCTGCCTGTAAATATCACCTAAAAGTAAGCTCACACACACACACACCGGTTATCATTTGCATTGGCGTATGATTAATATTTATGGAGTTCATTAATCATACGCCATACTATGAACATATCGGTCACTACAACTACAACCCTATTTCATTTAATTTAATCATGTGCCACAAACAATATGTCGAATGAAATAACAAAGAGAAGCTAAAAGCATAGACCAAACTTAATTAATTATTGAAAAAGGCCATAAAAATGTTCACTCACTCTCCATCTCTCTACCCATCTCCCATTCTGGCCGTGTTCGTAAATGAAAGAACCGATTTTTATTTTAATCAAGCAAATATTTCACCATGAATTTTTTATTTGCATCTCTGTTGAGGGGTCATAACGCAAAAGCAAATAGCCGAGCATTCCGCCGCTGTTTCTTTTTCCGCACACAAACACACACATATTCTGTGTATTGGAATCACTGACAATTGGTGACATAAATCATCAGATTCAATGACATATTGCCATAAATAATATTGCACTAACAGAAAAGAAGATCGACGACAAAAACAAACTACCAATTGAATGGTTCAGGTCCAGCAGAGACGTAGAATTTTAACTGTGACTGTACAATTGCATTCCCACCAACCATGGCAAAAACTACATTCAATCAATTTAACGAAATCAATGGGTTACGCGGAATATGAAAGGACCTCTCCTCACCCTTCATCCATCGTCACATAGTTCGTCACATTCCCCAAATTCCGTTTTGTTTAATTCTGTTGACAGAACTGTCGCTTGAAGTTGAAAATGCTATTGAAAGTGAGTATTTCAGTTTGTTTGTATTTGTATTTGGCATTCCCGTTCCCGTTACCGTCGATGGTCGGTGGTGATGGCAATGGTGGTTATGTTCTGAAATGATAAATTATACTTTGACAAAATGCCATGGCAAAGGAAACGTACAAAGTAACCTCAAGTGATAAACAAATATAGAATGATACGAATTATTGTCTTTGTTTACTGACAATTGGAAAGGGAGAAGGACGGCGGTGAAGGAAAGTAGTTGAAAGTGCCTTTGGTGCCGTTGCGGTTTTATGCAATGCTGACATGAAAAGAAAGCCAATAATTGTCTTCTCATATCCTGGTCCGAGAAAGAGTTGAGTGATTTTGTGTGTGTGTGTGTATTTCCGGGAAAATAAATGCCAGAATGAATGCCGGAATATTAATTACAGTTGTCTCTCCCTCTCTTTCCTTTGAATCCGACAAATAAACACAGAAGAAATTTGAAACTTATGATTAATGAGTATTAGCAGAAATAAAGGCATTAGTTTTAAGAGTTTTAATGTCAATAGAATTAATTATAGTCATGGGGCAAATTATGGGAGGTTCAATGTCCTTGCTGATGGCAAGTTATTTAATAAGAAAAATTAAGGAAATCATTCATCTTGAGCTTGAGTAACTAAAATATTATTTTTAGGGGCAAACGTTTTATGAAAATTAGAGATGTAATCATAGAGTCAAGAAATAAGTCTTATATAAAACCAATCCATATAGAAAACCACTAAAAAAATTATTTTTTTTATAAATTACAAACCAGTGAGCGGAGCATTATAATGGGACGGGCCGACCACATGATACCCTACTACGAAAAACTAACTTTCTGCGGTTCTCTATTCTGTGCCTGGGCAAAATTCAACAGTTCCACTTTCTAAGCCTTGCATGTTTTCAAATCTAGTTTTCCCCAGGTGGATAGTTACGCAATAAAAAAAAATTGTTGACACTTAAAGTTTTTGTTGATTTGACCATCGGCATATTGACCGATCATGATCTAAACAACCGTTCCAAGTACTTCAGGTCAGATCCCTTTCACTGTATAAAATATTTGATGATTTGCATACAATAATGCCCTCTAGAGCCATACGAAAATCTGATAAATATAATATATTCGGTTCATTGCAGGCCCCTAACAATCATCTCAATATCACCAATAAGTATATGCCTTGACCATAGCCGGAACTAGATGTAGAATTTCAAAAACATTTCCGCCTTCTAGGGTACAATATCGTAACACATAGACACCTTTAAATATTTACGTATAACTTCCACATCCGAATACATGCAGCAATAGAATCTAAAGATCAACTACTCCTCTATTAACTATAAATTTATCGGATCTATGTCCTTTTTGAGTGTAATAGAAATTTTATAATTTGTTCACACAAAAGTCAGGTTCCATTTCACCCGCTCATTATTGACCAATTTTCATCAAAACAGTCATGCTTATTCTTCGGCCAGATTCCTTTCCTGGTGTTCGACTCTTAATAGTGGCCTATAGAGCGACAAGAAAAAAAAACAGACAAAAATAACGTTTTTGGTTCATTTCATCCCCTAAATATTATGCTATCATTACCAAAAGCAATATGAGTCTTCTTTGGCCAGAACTCATCGTACGTGCAAAATTTCGTGACTATTGGTCCATAAATTTACCCTGTATTATCTTTACAATTTATAATGAACAGACGGATGGACGACAAGACAAACACACATGTCTAGATCGTCGCAGCTAGTCGAGATAACCATAAAAAAAAACTTTTTATTTCTAATAAAAAAAAAAGATTTGAATTATTCAACGTATCTCAGCTGGTGTGTCCCAAAATTGGAGGACCATGCTGTACTCTGACGGATTTAAATGTCACAGGACGTATTCATTGGCCAATTCGAAAGACCATGTTTCGAAATGTTGTCTTCCACTTGTTCTTTCCATTCTTAGGCTTTCGCCCAGCTTTTTGAGCTGGGGCATCCTCATCCATTCTCACAACTCACGGTGCATTCGCCGACGATATTCACTGTCGACGCAAATTGGCCTTTAGATCTTTCGGAGAGCTGACTCATCTGCGTGCGCAAGTACCCATGCTTCTCCATACAACAGAACGGGTGGTATCATCACCTTGTAGAGGATGGGTTTGGTCTGGCGAGAGATGACCTTGTTTTTTAATTGCATTCTCAGACCATAGTGGCATCTGGTGGTCAACACTATTATTCTCCAGATTTCACAGCCGATGTTGGTTTTTTCATTTTTGTTGCTTTTTTATAGTTGGAGATGAAGGAGGGACCAAGGTAAGCCTGGGGTTTGCCATGTTAAAACCAATCCGAATCGTTGTTCTAAGTATCTATCATCCCCTACATCACCCATAATGGCGGAACACCCATTATTCGGTATTTTGAAGGGGTGTTGGCATGTTTTTCACACACATTCGCTCTATTTTGATTTATCAAATTTAAAATTTTCCTAGCAAATATTAGACCTCCAGCTCTTCTAAAATGAAAAAGTCATCCAGTTCTCCTATAAATAAGACATCCAGCTCTTCCATAAGAAAAAGACCTCCAGTTTTTCATTCAGAAGAAGACCTCCAGCTTTTCTTTCAGAAGAAGACCCCAGCTTTTTTTAGAAGAAGACCTCCAACATTTCTTTAAGAAGACGACCTCCAGCTCTTCAATAAGAAGTGTACATCCAGGTCTTCTATAAGAATAATACCTCCAACTCTTCCATAAGAAGAAGACCTCCAGCTTTTTCTTTCAGAAGAAGACCCCCAGCTTTTTTTCAGAAGAAGAACTCCAACTTTTCTTTAAGAAGAAGACCTCTAGCTCTTCTACAATGAAAAAGTCATCCAGTTCTCCTATATATAAGACATCCAGCTCTTCTATAAAAAAGGCCTCCAGCTCTTCCATAAGAAAGAGACCTCCAACTTTTCTTTCAGAAGAAGACCCCCAGCTTTTTTTCAAAAGAAGACCTCCAACTTTCCTTTAAGAAGACTACCTCCAGCTCTCCTATAAGAAGAAGACCTCTAGCTCTTCTATAATGAAAAATTCATCTAATTCTTCTATACGAAAAATACCAACAGCTCTTCTATAATGAAGAAAACCTCCAGCCCTTCTATAAAAAAAATATATACAGATAGGGTTTATCGGTCTACTCCTTCACGCACCTCCTCCACAAGGAGTTACAAATTTGGAAATGGAATTGCAGATACGATTTGATCTAAGTTATCCACATCTTATCTTAACCAAATCTAAATCATGGCTGAATATTGAGACCATTGGTCCACATCGTCTGTAAATGTGGTCAGTGCCAAAATTTTAAAAATTTGTACCACCAAATCTTAAATCTTAACTTATTTTGTATTAATTCATCTACTAAAATGTGATTTTAAGTTTAAAAAAAATATGCCCAGACCTTCGAAATCCTTTGAGGGTGTATAACTGTCGGCAACATCGACAGGTACTTATACCCTACACAACTATGTTGTCAGGGTATTATAGATTTGTGCAGCCCTAAAAGTTTGTAACGCCGCGAAATTTTGCTCCTAGACCCACCTTTAAGTATACTGCTCGTCATATCTCGACTAGCTGAGTCGATCTAGACATGTGTGTCCGTCCGTCCGTCTGTCCATTATAATTTGTAAACACGATACAGGCCACAGCTATTGACCAATCTTCACGAAATTTTGTATGTAGGGTGGTTTCTGCCCAATGAAGACCCCTATTGTAAAGATCTGTTAATATTTAGGGGATGAAATGGGCCAAATACTACAATTATGGTCCGAACGTCGCGAAATTTTACATGGAGTTAGGGATCGGGCTAAAGAATAAGCATGCGTGTTTTGACAAAGATCGGTCAATATTTAACGGGTCAAATGAATCCAGACTTTTGTGTGAAATTAAAAATTGTATTCTATGGCGTATATATTTACACATGAAGAACATAGGCCCCAGAAGTTGATAGTAATAGCCAAGAGGAGTGGTTGACATTTAAATTGATACCCGCATCCGAGTATCGTAGGTACACTAACACTTAAATATTTACATGTGCTTGCGTATTCAGATATTATTTAGTAACCCATTACCACACTAGAGGGCGGAAATATAGCACTGATCGCTTTGAAATGTTCCATGAGGTTCCAGTTATGGTCAAGGCCAACGCCTATAATTTTTTGTGTTTTTTCGAGTCGATATATAGACCAAAATTATAAAGCAACATCACAACACAACCCACGGGGAGTGGAATATGGACATGTACCGAAAATTAGAAATATTCGGAAAATATGTCAGTGTATGGAAGAGCTGTTGATCTCTAATCGGGCAAGAGGACTCGGAATTAAAATTCACAGAAAGATGGAATTCTGTGTTAGTTATCTAGGGTATCGTATGGTCGACCCCGTTCGACTGTACTGCTCCGCTCACTGGTTTTTAGCTTGTTTTAATTTAATTTGTGAGTGTGGTCTTCTACTTGAAGACCTTCTTCTCTTTTTCTGAAGTACTTCAGCACTTTTAGTCCTCTAGTTTAAGCCCTTCGGGTTTTCTACTACAAAATCCGTCTGGTACTTTACTAGAAGACCTTCTGGTCTCCTATAAGAAAACCTTCTAGACTTTTATGAGAATACCTTCTGGTTTTCTATGAGAAGACCTTCTGGTCTTCTAATCTTCATAGACATACCTTACTTGCTATTTACCAAGATCAACATCCCAGGCAATGAGCTAATGAAGAGTGTTAGTTTTTTTCTGCACGACCACTGTAAAACATGTTGTTTTTTTTTAATAAACAGACTATTTTAAGCAATCTAATCCCACCCGTAGTGCTGGAGGATATAAACGTTTCCATGAATTTAAATATTAAACTATCTGTATCTTCTATGGACACCTGTGAATTTTAATACATATTGACCTCTCCCTACATGAACAGTAAGTATCCCACTGACATCGAGCGGAAAACATATATGACAACAACAAATAAACAAAGAAGTAAACAAATAAAACTTGTAATTCAAAGTATTTTCAATGCGATTTATGGGAAAAGAAAATCCCATAATCTTGTTAAAAGTTTTATTCCCTTTTTTCAGATGGGGAAAAATAAAAAAAACCAATGGCCAATGGACGACGACTAAAGTATACAAATAGCAGACAAAAGTTTACCAATAACGAAGTAAAAAAAAACGAAAACTAAAAACATTTAAGACTCCAGAAAAGTTTTCATAAAGCACCACGGGGGGAGGGTATGGAAACTGATGCGACAACTACCATAAACTTTAAAGGATATATTGAAATATGTTGTTCGATAGCATATGCAAAATGTCTGATTTTTTTTGTGTTGAACCTTTAATTTTGTTTTCATTCAACCGTGACGTATTTATTTTTTCTTCTTCCTTTGGAGTCACACGTCCTTATGGTCACTTGACTTGTATTGAAAACATCCAATGATGATGGTCCAATGAATGGCTGCTCGATTGATTGACACTGGGATCCATAAAAGCCAACATATTTCCTTGGACATGATTAGTTTTTTCTACTCTTTTGCCGTTTTTTTTTTCTTTCTTTTCTTTTCATAGACCATTGCTATTCGGCTTCTCTTGTTGTTATTACTCTTGCCATGCCATGCTGTGTTGGAACTTATTTTCCATCGTTTCGCCATTGATTGATTCCGTACACCGCCGTGGGGAAGGGGGTTTGTGTCGGTAATTTTCACTTTGTATGTTTCCAATCCAACCCATTGTTGTGTTTCCCTTTTTGAACTATTAGTTTTATGGTGGGTTTTCTTTATTCTCAAACAGCTTTTGAGGTTTTTCTCCCCATCATTTTATCGTTCTATTCACTTCTTTGTAGTTTTAGTTTAGTTGTAAAATGGTGTACAATGGAATAGGGAATGGGAAAATCGGCGAGGAGTTGTGGGAACTAAAAGGAGAGGGGTTTACAGCAAGGCCTTAATAGGAGAAAAAAGGTCTTCACGTAGCCCAGCAGGATAACTGCAGAAGTTTGGCCTCTCTGAGAATGTCACCTGGTTTCCTATAGAAGAATCTAATGGTTTCTCTTACGATTATCTTCTGGCCTTCAATAGGGAAAGCGTCATCAGATTTTCTATTAGAAGATCTCCTGGCCTTCTCTGGAAGTTTTCTTTAGTAAGGTCTCACAAGACTTCAGGTCTTCCCATACCAAACCTACTGCAGGAAGACCTCCTGGTTTTTATAGGTCCTTCAGTTCTTCTATACAATAATCTTCCACAAGTCTCCCAATGAAAGTAACTCTGGTCTTCTACCGGAATTGTAGACTTTATGGTTCTACTGTATATCTTCTAGTCTTTTTGTTGAAGACTTTCTTCTACTTGAAGACCTTCATCTTTTTTACTGCAGTCCTTCAGTCCATTTAGTCCTCTAGTTTAAGCCCTTCGGTACTTCTACTTCAAAAACCGCCTGGTCTTCTACTAGAAGATCTTCTGGACTTCAGCTCTTCTAGTCTCGACCTCCAGATCTTTTACTTGAAGACCTTATGGTCTACTATGAGGAAACCTTCTGGTATACTATGAAAACCCCCTCTGGTTTTCTATGAGAAGACTTTCTGATATTCTATTAAAGGTCCTTGTGGTATTTTACAAGAATACCATTTTCTGGTCTTTAAGAAGACCTACCTCCGATCTTCTTTAAGAAGTCCAAAAGGTCTTCTACAACAAAAATTGTTTACTCTTGTGTAAGAAACATTTTTTGTTCTATGTATGAAAAGCTTATAGTTTTCTATAAGAAGACATTTTTGTATTCTATAAGAGGACATTCTTCTGGTATTTTATAGGCAAGCATTATTCCGGTATTTTATAGAAAGGTCTTATTCTGGTCTATTATTAGAAGACCTCCTTGTCCCCTATAAGAAGAGCTTCTGGTCCTCTCTGAGAAGGCCTTATAGTATTCTATGAGAAGGCCTTCTGGTCTTCTATGAAAAGACTTTCTTGTCTTCTATGAGAAGACTTTCTGGTCTCCTACGAGAATACACTCTGTTCCCATTATGAGAAGATCTTCTGGTATTCTATGAAAAGACCTTCTGGTCACATTATAAGAAGATCTTCTGGTCTTCTATGGGAATACCTTCTGGTCCCATTATGAGAAGATCTTCTGGTCTTCTATGAGAAGACCTTCTGGTCTTCTATGAGAAGATCTTCTGGTCTTCTATGAGAAGACCTTCTGGTCTTCTATGAGAAGACCTTCTGGTCTTCTATGAGAAGACCTTCTGGTCTTCTATGAGAAGACCTTCTGGTCTGCTATGAGAAGAACTTCTGGTCTTCTATGAGAAGTCCAACGGGTCTTCTGTAAGAAGACTTTTGGGTCTTCTTTGTGAAGAGCTTCTGGTCTTCTATGAGAAGAGCTTCTGGTCTTCTATGAGAAGACCTTCTGGTCTTCTATGAGAAGAGCTTCTGGTCTTCTATGAGAAGACCTTCTGGTCTTCTATGAGAAGACCTTCTGGTCTTCTATGAGAAGTCCAGCGGGTCTTCTGTAAGAAGACCAGCGGGTCTTCTGTAAGAAGACCTTTTGATCTTCTTTGTGAAGACCTTTTGATCTTCTTTGTGAAGACCTTCTGGTCTTCTATGAGAAGGGCTTCTGGTATTCTATGAGAAGACCTTCCGGTCT